>NC_140801.1:40432579-40655079 GCF_037176805.1 Vigna unguiculata
TGGTAAGGATCATGAGTGAAAAAAATTTGCCTCTCCCACATTGAATACCAAATGCTTTTATTGAAAAAGAGTATAAATCTCCCAAGGTGAAAAAGAGATTCTAACGAAGTCGAACTACACCTAATTATAAGAGTTTATCATCGTGTTACTGGTGAAGATCGACGAAAACGCTTAAGTCAGTATAATCATATAAAAAAACTCTATAATGTAAGAGTGAGTATGAGAATTGAATGAATACTCCATAAAAATGTTTTTTTGTAAACCTTTTTTCATCTAGACTAAGTGTATAAGAGGTGTTCAAAATAAATAAATAATTAATATTATTTTGCTGATTATTTATTATTTAATCAATTAAAATTATATATATATATATATATATATAAAAGAAAATATCCAAATTATATTGATATAATTCATGTAGTTTGGATTCTATTATATTTAATTAGATATTATATTATAACTGCATATTCTTATATAGTTCGGATATGAGTTGGTAAAAGATTGAATTTATTCATTTCAAATTTGGTTTGTTAATGAACTCATGGTAGGCTTAAAATAAATTTAATTTACGAGAGAGTACAGTAGTAGTACAAGTTATCCAAAATATAAATTTAATTTTTTCTCATATGTGTCCTGAGGTTGGACTACCAGGGAATGTCCTTGGTGTTTGTCTCAGAAAATTAGTTAACTGTATTAAAATATAAAGAAGAGTTTTAAGTAAACAATATTTAATAAATTAAAAAAATATAAAATGAAAACAATTAATGACAAAAATGTCAGAAGTGGGATTTGAACCCACGCCCTCTTTCGAGGACCAAAACTTGAGTCTGGCGCCTTAAACCACTCGGCCATCCTGACACTAGACATAAATTTGCTAACCCTAAAATGAACATGATTTGATGGTATTCAAATACAAAAAATTATGAATATGATATGCTATTTTAAAATCGCCTACTTAATTTAATTTAATTATAGTTTTAGAATTTATAACATAGCATAAATTCTTAATCGATTTTAAAGTTTTAAAATAATTCATATAACATAAATTAGATGACTTGAAAATTTAGGAAATTAGATTTATGTTTACCATTTATTATTTTAGTCATTAAAATAAAGTTAAAGAAATATAAATATTCATCACTATAAATTATAAATATATAAATACGTTATTAGTAATATCATATGACAATAATTAAATTGTTGCCATAGTTTTGTCAACCATTTGTGACAATAATTTTATGTTATTATGTTGGATGTTAGAATTGTATTTGGTTTAACATATTATAACTTTTATGTATATGATTAATTACTTATGGACGATGCAACTTGATTAACCAATTTTTGATGAGGTTGATTATAACTAAAGGGATATAACTTTTGTACAATCTTAGTTAGAGATGTAAAAAAAATTCGTACCCACAGGTATCTGTGAATAAAATTCGCAACGGGTAGGAAATGAATATTGTAAATGGATATCCACAGGTGATGGGTACGAGTATTTTTTATACCCGCATGTTAACAGGACAGGTACGAGTATCATAGTATCTCTACCCACAGATACTAGTACCCGCTATATTCTAATTTAAATTAAAAAAAAAATTAAAAAAATGATTAAAACATTAATACATTGATTTTGAATGAGTTATTTTTTATCAATTAGTTTTAAAAAAGTTTCATTTCTTTGAATTTAAATGACTTGTTTGCACTGTGTTTGAAATTTATAAATGTTATGCATTGTATTTTTATTTGAATTTATGGTTAAAATATGTTATTAAATATTATATTTTTTTGTAAATATCCGCAGGTACTCGTCGATATTCGCGGATATTAAAAAAATATGTGGGTACTCGCATAATGGATATCCACACGGATATGAGTACGGGTACGAGACAAATATTTTTTCAGCGGGTAGGGTACATGGGAACTACTACCCGTACATGGGAACACACTACTCTCAACCGCAATCAACTTCATCTTCTTCCTTAATCAATTTCCAATTCAGAATCGACCAACACATAATCACACACAAACAACTTCCTTTTCTCCTTTAACAAAACCCCCTTTACTCCTATCTCAAAACAAGTAGATTAAACTCCCTTTTTCTATCTCTCCTCATCCCCAAAGCCTAACTAGAGAGCATGTAATTACACATTCCCTCATCTCATTCACCTTATATCCAATCAAACACAGCATCATCAGAAATCAAAGAGCAAAGCTAGAACAAGAACAACATTCCAATGAAGCACCGGCTGTGGCAAATGACAACCTCGGCGTGGTCGAAGCATCAACTCTGAATGGTGAGTTTTGTCTGACCGCTAGAGGCACTGTGGAGACGAGCTCGATTCTCAAAAAGTGCAAAGGAGCTCTTGTGCAGGAATAAGAATGAGAGGAGAAGATGCACACAATTGGTTGTCGCCGATGGCTACTCTAGTAATAATAGGAGGTGATGGAGGTTGTGGGTTTAGGAAGCAATTGTGTCTGCTTGTGAAGGGGGAGAATATGGTGGCATTGACATTCGTTGGCAACGTCTCTAACGGTGATGGCGGGGCAAACAAAAGATTTGAGCGACAAGGTGAGGAGGAGGCTAGGTGGAAGTTGCATGAGATCATTGGTTGGTGATTGGGGTTTCTTGAATTTCAAATGGAGGTATGTGATTGGGGTTTCTTGAATTTAGAAGGGAGGAGATGATTTGTGATAGTGTTATGTTTGGAATGAAGGTATGTAGGGATGTGTGATTAATGATGAATGTTGGAAGCCATGGAGAACGATGAGAAAGATAGACTAGACATGTTAAGCCACGTCTGGTGTCACATCAAACGAACTGTTCCACCCTGTCACTATGTTGTTAACTATTTAATTGACATTACAAAAAAATTGAATTGACAAAAATTGATAAAAATTAGTACTTGATTAAATAAGAAAGAAAAATTAGTATTAAATTAAACAAACTTAACAAAAATAAATAACAAATTAGTATTGAAGTCTATATAAAAATAATTGAAATTATGGAAAGCATAAAATCATTTAACAAACACTTATCTAACCTAAAAAGTTACGTGCCTTCTAAAAAAATACATGTAACTTCCAAACATTTTACATAATTATTCCTAGAAGCAAAAGAACTTTACTCGATACTTTTGAAATTTAAACAGTGAAACTAGACACTTTATATCCACCCCTCTAGCTATAGAAAGAAGTTTTATATGTATAAATGAAGTCATTTTCTATCTAGGAATGCTTTGTAACACTAAAATCTCCATATTTTATTTTCGAGAAACGTAATTGTAATTCAATATTAATTTAAAAAAATTATTTCAACTAATTAATTTAAAAACGACAATAACTTATTCAAATTGATGTGTTGAAAATTAATATTATTTTTTAAATGGAAAATGGTATTTGAAGTTCTATTAAATTAGACTTTCAACTTTTTTTAAAGTGATTTTTAAATTTTACATAAAGTGATTTTTAAAATTTTTTTAGGCTAAATATTTGAAATTACTTCTCATATCTTAAATCAAAAACTTGAACTCCAAGTTCTATTATATTAAACTTCCATCTTTTGAATTATAAAATAGATAGTTCATTCAAATTTTAAGTAAAATGATTTTTAGTTTTTTTTTTATGTTAAATATTTGTTGTCTATTATTATAGTCAGTCATTCTGAAGAAAAAAAACCTATCATCTAATACTTTAACTAAAATATGTAAAATTAATTAAGGATCTTTAAGAGTTATGATTCTCACTCGATAAAACATAATAGAGCACTAACCTTGATCCATGGGAGATCCTATGAATATGCGTTCTTCAAATTTGTAATCTTGTGTGCTCTTCAATCACCATTTTCCAATCTATCTCTATGCCTTTCTTTCTCTTCTCACACATTCTTTATGGGTTACTGTGAAAAGAACCTTATGGCCAGAGACAGAACCCCAATTCCTTTTATAAACCAACGTCCATCAAGTTGGTTTTTATTTTATCTTTATCTTTATTTTATTTTATTATCACTTCCCATAATAATAACCAATAAATCTTTATATTTTATTAAATCACAATTGGGTCCATCATAATATTTCAAATGAGTCACTAATAGAATTAATTCATCAATTAATTCTAACATTCTCCCACTTGACTCATATGATGTCATAACATTATGTGATTTAATACATAAACATAATGTGCAATAAAAGACCTTGCATATATTGGTTCCATCATTATTCATAATTAAAGATACATAAATAATAAGAGTCATGGCGGTCACACATCATTTGATCGACATGATTCCTTCCATGTACTACTATATCATCCCTTTCTCCTTAATATGACCTTAAAAACGAGAAGTCCATAATGGGTTCAAACATAATGTCATTTTACAAAGCAATAACATAACATAATTTGTTTTCTTCATCATAATTTGCATGCATAAACATAATTAAGAAAACACAGATTTCATAAATTTATACATTAGGAAGCTCAGAGTGTCACATAAACATTCAAAACATTAACATTCAACATCACTAGTAGACATAATGCCCATATTCTTTACATGACCAGCATACAATTTGGACGGTAACCCTTTCGTTAAAGGGTCAACAATCATAAGATCTGTGCTAATATGTTCTATTGACACTTTACGTTTCTGAACTTCTTCTTTAACGGCAAAGTATTTCAACTCCATATGTTTAGCACCTTTAGAATACTTGTCATTTTTAGAAAAGAAGACTGATGCGGAATTATCACAATAAATTTTCAGCGGCTTGGAAATACTGTCGACTACTCCAAGTCCTGAAATAAAATTTCGCAACCAATTAGCCTGAACTGTGGCCTCAAAGCATGCCATAAATTCAGCTTCCATGGTGGATGCAGCAATGACAGACTGCTTCGCACTTTTCCATGAAATCGCTCCTTTGGCTAAAAGATACACATAACCAAATGTAGACTTTCTTGTATCCACACAGCCGACAAAGTCTGAATCTGTATAACCTATCACCTCAAGGTGATCATATTTTCTATAAGTAAGCATGTGATTCTTTGTTCCTTGTAGGTATATTATAACTTTCTTTGCAGCTTTCCAATGCTCCAGACCTGGATTACTTTGGTATCTACCAAGCATACCAACTGCAAAGCTAATATCTGACCTCGTACAGGTTTGAGCATACATCAAACTCCCAACAACAGATGCATAAAGGATATTTTCCATCTGTTTCCGTTCCAAATCATTCTTTGGACATTGCATGAGACTAAACTTGTCTCCTTTCTGTATTGGAACAGGAGATGCTGAACATTTATCCATTTTGAATCTCTCTAAAACTTTATTAATATATGCATTCTGAGACAAACCTAACAGTCCTTGTGATCTGTCACGGAATATTTCTATTCCTATCACATAGTATGCCTCACCCATATCTTTCATCTCAAAGTTATTAGAGAGAAACCTCTTAGTCTCAATTAATAGACCAAGATCATTAGTCGCAAGCAAGATATCATCAACATACAAAATAAAAAATATAAACTTACTCCCACTGACCTTCAGATAGTATCATTGAACTTAAGATACCATTGTCGAGAATCTTGTTTAAGTCCATATATCGATCTCTTAAGTTTACACACCATGTGCTCCTTTCCTTCTTCAGTGAACCCCACCGGTTGGTCCATATAGACATCCTCTTCTAAATCCACATTCAGAAAAGCAGTTTTAACATCCATTTGATGCAACTCAAGATCATAATGAGCTACTAATGCCATGATAATTCTAAAAGAATCTTTCTTAGAAACAGGCGAAAATGTTTCCTTATAGTCAATGTCATCCTTCTGAGTAAAACTTTTGGCAACAAGACGGACCTTGTAACGTTCAATATTGCCTTGAGAGTCACGCTTAGTCTTAAAGACCCATTTACACCCAACTTTCTTGCATCCTTCTGGCAATTCCACAAGGTCCCATATGTCATTATATGCCATTGATTTAAGCTCATCTTTCATGGCATCTAACCACTTATCAGAATTATCACCATTAATGGCTTCTGAAAAAGAAATTGGATCATTATCAATACTTAAGTCATTTTCTGACTCTTGTAGATAAACCACATAGTCATTCGAAATAGCAGACTTTCTATCTCTGTGAGATCTTCTTAATACTATTTCTTGTGGTTGTTCTACTATTGGTTCATTGTCAACCTCGGGATCATCAATTTGTTGTTGTTCTTGATTGTTGTGAGTTTCTACAACATGTGGAACAACTGTTGATGGAGAAGTACTAGTTATAGGAACTTGTACTCTAACTTCCTTAATCTCCACATTTCGTGAAGTTTCACTCCCACTGGTTTCACCATTTTCAATGAATCGAGCATTTCCAGTTTCAACGATTCTTGTACTATGGGTAGGACAGTAAAACATATACCCTTTTGATTTTTCTGGATAACCAATGAAAAATCCATTGATTGTTCTTTCATCCAGTTTCTTTTTTTGCGGATTGTATATTCTTACTTCTGCCTGACAACCCCAAACATGCAACTATCTCAAACTGGGTTTCCCATTCGTCCATAACTCAAAAGGAGTCTTTTGAACAGCTTTACTAGGAACCCTGTTCAACAAATACATGGCAGTCTTTAAAGCATACATCCACAATGATACAGGTAAACATGAATTACTTAACATACTCCTAACCATATCCATTAAGGTTCGATTACGCCTTTCTGATACACCATTTTGTTGTGGTGTGCCTAACATTGAGTATTGAGCGCAAATACCACGTTTCTCAAGGAACTTAGCGAACGGACCAGGGTGTTGTCCACTTTCATCATATCTTTCATAATACTCACCACCTCTATCAGACCTTACTTTTTTCACCTTTTTGTCTAATTGCCTTTCCACTTCATTTATATAAACTTCAAAGGCATTTACTGACTGAGATTTCTCATGCAGTAGATAGACATGTCCATAATACGAAAAATCATCAATAAAGGTGATGAAGTACTTCTCTTTATTGAAAGAATTTACATCAAACGGACCACATATATCAGTGTGTATGATTTCAAGAAGCTGAGTGCTTCTCGTGGCTCCTTTCTTTGTGTGTTTAGTTTGTTTGCCTTTAATACAATCCACACACACATTCAGATCAGTAAAATCTAAATCAGGAAGGATTTCATTCTTTACTAATCTTTGCATTCTTTCTTTGGAAATATGTCCCAAACGTTTATGCCACAAGTAAGCAGATTGTTCATCCACTAAACTACGTTTAGTGCCAACATTGTGATGCAAAGTCACAAGAGTTTCACTATATAAATTATCCAAATTCAATTTATATAAACCATCATAAAGTGTACTAGATCCAATCATAAAAGTACGCTTACACAAACTGAAACAACCATTCCCAAACTTAAAAGAGTATCCAGCAACATCAAGCTTAGACAAAGAAATTAAATTCCTAGTGATACTAGGTACATAAAAAGTATCCATAAGGTCTAAGTGATATCTAGTGTCGAGGATTAGACGATAAGTCCCGACCGCTTCCACTGGAACTTTATCTTTATTGCCCATGAAGACAAACTTCTCATTTGGGTTTATGGTTCGGGTTGTAAGAAATCCCTGCATCACATTAGAAACATGAGTCGTACATCCTGAATCAATCCACCACGTATTATGGGGAACTTCAGTTAAGTTTGATTCAAAACATACGTAAGCATTATGCTCACCTTTCTTTTCGAACCAAGCCTTACGCTTTATGCAGTCCTTCTGGAAATGTCCAGACTTCCCACAGAAATGACATTTGTCATTTTTCTTCTGGATTTTGGTTGAGGACTCGTCAATCTTTAGTGGTCCTTTACCCTTTCCATGTTTCTTAGCAACTTTCTTTCCAACAGCTCCTTGATTCTTCACATATTGAATAGAGTGACTTCCTAAGTTCTTCAGTCGGGTCTCCTCCTGAACTAGCATACTGTGCAATTCATGCACATTCCACTTGTCTTTCATGGTGTTGTACTTCATTTGGAATAGACCATACTCAGACGGTAATGAGTTCAGAATAAACTACACGAGAAAACCTTCATCCACTGCCATTCCTAAAGACTTAAGTCTTGCTGCGATATTTGTCATCTCGATCACATGCTCATGCATAGTACGTGAACCGTCAAACTTCATAGTGGTTAACGTACTCATCAGTGTCCCAGCGAGAGACTTATCAGCAGTTTGGGAGCGCTCTTCCACAAATTTCATAAATTCTTTTGCGTCATCAGTTTTGGGAAGAGCTGACTTTATATTGCTTGTTATGCTCATTCTCATAAACATTAAGCTAAGTCTGTTTGATCTTGCCCAAGCTTTGTAATGGGCTTTCTCTTCATTGCTACTAGCATCCGTGATAGCAGTCGGCTTTTCAACTTGAAAAGCTAGATCAAGATCCAACACACCTAAGTGAAATTGGACTTGCTCACTCCAGTCAGGAAAATTCAACCCATTAAAGACTAGAACAAACGAAGCATGCGAGTGTAAAGATACCGGAATAGAGACTGCAATTAACACATGCCTAACATCAATGCTTTGAGTCATAAAACTAAACGTAAAAACAGATTCAGATATAAACAATCATTCTATGCATACTAATGTTCTCCTTTGGGAGATCCAATAATATACAAACATAAACATAATGATGCTAATCATATTATAATATGCATCAACTAGAATCACCTACTACCTTTGGGTATATAAATAAAACTAGTGACACATACAAAATTATCTACAATCATATTCATTAATTATGAGAACAATTAATCAACCTTTGGGCGAACCTTAAATGTCTTATAATTAATTAATTTCAATTAACCCATAAATTTAATTATTCATAATTTAGCATCCATACTATGGGTAATTAGAATAAAACATTAATAATTTGAAATCACAAAAACTTTAAAATTTTGGCCACTTTGGTGACTAACAAAATTTATCATACTTGATTTCAAATAAATAAATAAATATACATTTAATTGCTATAAACTTTATATAGCATCCTCATTAATTTTAATTTAACAATAACAAACATAAATATTATTGCAAATTAAAATAAAATTATTAATTATTTATATATAAATAATTAATAATAATTTATTGGTGGCGTAAACCTATAAACACTACCCATTTTCCTGATACACATTCATACATTAACAGCACACGTTCACACTTCATTATGTCATTCATACAGTAACGATTTTTTTTTAAGCCATTCACACATTGTTGCATTAATTACTTTATACCAAATTAAAAAAAAAAAAATTCATACTACAAACGTGATAGCGGAAGACATGATTCTTTTAAAAGCACGCATACAATTCCAAGCAACAGCGGATGCAATATTTTAATGGCAGCATCATCGTTCTTAAAATTAAATTAGGGTTTATAACATTAGGGGAAAATATCATAAGGGAGAAACATCACATAATAGGAGAATCATAAATTCTACAATCTTGCTCTAATACCACATGTAAAACTAATTAAGAATCTTTAAGAGTTATGATTCTCACTCGATAAAACATAATAGAGCACTAACATTGATCCATGGGAGATCCTATGAATATGCGTTCTTCAAATTTGTAATCTTGTGTGCTCTTCAATAACCGTTTCTCAATCTATCTCTTTGTCTTTCTTTCTCTTCTCACACATTCTTGATGGGTTACTGTGAAAAGAACCTTATGGCCAGAGACAGAACCCCAATTCCTTTTATAAACCAACGTCCATCAAGTTGATTTTTATTTTATCTTTATCTTTATTTTATTTTATTATCACTTCCCATAATAATAACCAATAAGTCTTTATATTTTATTAAATCACAATTGGTCCATCATAATATTTCAAATGAGTGACTAATAGAATTAATTCTAACTAAAATAATATACTAATAATCGATTATTTGAAATAAATATAAACTTAAAAATACTGATTCAATCATACTAAATTTAAGAAGAAAATGTTGTTAAATCTATCAACCTTTATATTCCAAAATAATTTACATGATGTATAAAAGTAAACTTTTTGGTGATTAAATAAATTGTTACATTTGTTTTATATTAGTTTTAAATTTTTTGGATAAGATTTTTCTCAAAATTTTGTTTCCAGTTTTATATTCTCGCTGCAACTAACCTTTCTTCTGGTTGCTTTTTTTCAGCCTCGGAGAAGAAATTTTCTGGAAGGGGTCTTCTGCTTTTAATCCAATAAGCTTGCAACAAAGCATTCCCAATTCATCCAATGTATGAATGATGAAACTGACCACTCTCCACATCTTCGCTGAACCCAATTCAAATATTAAAAAGGTGAAGGTTCAATATCAAATCAATCACTATATATATTTCAGACCCTGGATGATGCGATCAAGTGCTGCTAATTGCTTCAATTCCCCCTACACCTTATGGGTTGCTTATTAGGGACATGACTTCGTTTGAAGTAGAAGAAAGCAGTCAATGACCACACCACACACAGTCTAATATTATGTTCCAGCACCTTAACGCCCCCGTTTGGGTTACAAGCCACCACGACCTGGCTCGGCAATACCTCTTGTGAGTCAAAGGCTTATAAGTCCTTTATCTTCGGTTAACTGTGCGATGTGGGACTTCAAAAGAAAAGAAGAGGTATGCTACTTGGCTACGTTTTCGATAACTTTGAGTCTTTTGGTACACTAAATCTAAATCAACACGAGTTCTCCTGCTGAAATTTTTAGGTTTAGAAGCAGTAGTGGTGGCATTTGATGAGGAAATTGACTCATTAGAATTAGATATTATTGGCTCAGGGTGTTTGTCTCCAAGTGAAAACTTCTTCGCTTTCTTCGCTTTCTTTTTGGACAGCACGACTGGAATACTACCAAACATGATACAATTCTCGATGTCATGATCAGCCACAACCTGCTATCAAATCATGAAAATTAAAAACAACAGATCTGTAATCGCAAAATGCAGCAGAGAAAGCCTAATACTACAATTTTTATTTAATCCTACAAGCCAACAAAGCCAAATTAAGGTACAGGTTTCGTTCATTATTTCTGTTTTGTGAAACAAAAATAATGGTTCATTCATCAAGTCACTGAACAATGACATAAGACTATTGAATCATACATGGTTTTTGCGGACAGCAGAGACTGCAACAGATGGTGAAGAGTTGGTGGTAGAATTCACAATTTTTCCCATCTTGTTGGAACCCATGAATGGAATTTGGAGAAAGATGCGGTTGCAGATTGGTGACTGAGGAGATTGAAAGTGAAATAGTAACTTAAGAGAAATGGGGAGTGAAACAAGCATGGATGCTATTAAAAACAACCAGTCATCAAACACCTTTGGTTTGATTCCTATGAGATGTTACTTGATACATCCAATGATATGTAACTGTGACTTAGTTAAGATTGTAAATATCAATAGTTTTTTGGGAAAATATTAGGTTTGTAACTGTAACATACACCAGACATAAATTTTATTGTAATCAATAGTGTTTCCTCACAGGATTTAAGGAAGTGGCCACTTATATTGAAATTGAAGCAAGCAACTTATGGACTTTGGTTTGATGGTGATGATTCGTATGCAATTTACAGCTCTATTACACTTCCACACAACCTTTCAATCTAAAAGAACTTTTAAAACTAAAAACAGTTTAAAATTTTGATTTGATTTAATTTATTTTTGTAATTCTTTTCAAATAATTTATTGGGTTTATATACCAAGAGAGAGTGAAATTTATAGGATAATTTCATTTATCAAAGTTATGTTTTTCGAAAAATATTTTATTAAAGTTAGATATTGTAATGAAAGAGTTTGAATATTAAGTGACACTATCTATATCCAAAAAAGTCTTACCTGGTATTTACTTAGAATTCTAGGAGTTTGGAAGAACAAATAATATATTTTTCCTAGAAGTACACTTATTATCAATTTATGTTCAACACACTTATTATCAATTTATGTTCAACACATTTATTACCAATTTATGTTCAACACACTTATTCTCAATTTATGTTCATTAAAGTCTATTAAAGTTTAATCTTCAGTAGTTTTATGTTTCCCTGCCTTTCAGTCTTGGCATAGTTAAAACAAAACTATCAACATGTAAATTCAAAGTCAAAGATGGAATGTTGAAGGTTCCTTTTTAAGGATGAGTTAAATTTTACAACCCGTAAAATATTTACACAATTTCCAAATATTTTAAATTATTCATCACATATCTGGGTATGATGTTAGTTTATATGTTATAATAAAATGATAGTTTTCCTTATTGTATTAGACTTAGGAATTAAAATATTAAAGAGGTATAAGTTAATAATAACTATATGTTGTTTTATCGGAATAATTAGCCAATGATTTAGATTGCCCCTAAAGTTAATATAATCATTTTTTTAAATATTAATTTTTATCTCTTATTTTTAAAATTTCAAATAACATTATTTTCAAATAAATTACTTAAGAAAATAAATAATGTGTTTAGTTTTAGTGAAAGAATCTTAAACAATTATTATTATCTATGGATAGAGGAAGTATGAGTAAACTATTCGACAGAAGTATTAGAATAGAGTTCTGGAAAAACATTTAAACTCAACCAAGTTGATATTGGACTGAATATTGAATTGTTTATAATAAGAGTCGTACTGAATTGTTCTACTAATTTAGTTTTAAAATATATAATTACTCTTAAATAGAATTAGTTAAATTAAATTAAACTATATGCTATGATATTAAAAAATGGAATGTTTACTTGTAATAAACTAAACATCCATATACTTCGTACAATTTAACAATGTAGAGTAGTTCAATTTAAGTTAGTTCACTCTGCCCTAATTAAATTCAATTTATTTAAATTATTATACAATTTAACTCAATTCTTTTATAACACTTATATGATTTGGTTCAATTTTATGATTGTTCAAATTGGTGCATTTTGTCCACTCCGATGAGCATCGGTTGAAAGAAAATTATTATTTATTATTTCATACTAATATATACATCTCATATTTAATATAATAATCAGTATTATTAAATTGTAATTAGCTTTCTTTCGAGAAGGAACCTGTAAGTTTAAGAACTCTGATATAACGTTATCCTATCTTAGGGGATCACGCCAAAATGACATTAAGTCATGGTTAAGTGAAAAAATATTTAATTAGTTCAGCTTAATGTTAGATAGATTGACCTAAATAATATGAAATTTATATATAAATTAAAATATAACATGGATCATATTGACACTAGTATGACAAAAATTTAATTTCTTGTCTTAATCCGATGATTCATAAACATTATTGGTAAGTTTGATCAATCAATTCTTAATCATCTTTTGTAGCTTGATTGGATGATACATGATCATCTTAATTGTAGTTTGATAGTTTGATCAAATGATACTTGATCATCATTACCTTTATTAGATGATATGTGTTCATCTTTAGTTTGATTAGATTATACTTGATCATCTCTAACATGATCGGACGATACTTGATCATCTTTAACCGGATTATGATGCATGATTATCTTAATTGTACCTTAATAGCTTGATTAAATGATACTTGATCATTTTTAGTTTTATCAAATTATACTTGATCATCTTTAGCTTGATCGAATGATAGTTGGATCATCTTAATTGTAGCTTGATAGTCTGATGGATGATACTTGATCATCCTTAGATTGATCTATGATACTTGATCGTCCTTAGTTTGATCGATGATACTTGATCATCTTTAACTTGATGTGATAATATTTGATCATATTTAGCTTGATTGGATGATATTTTATCATATTTAATAGTCATGATCTTGTGCTATAATCATCTCTTGGAAAATTTCAAAAGTACCCAAAATCTGCAATTTCTTATTTATTCATGTCTGATTAAGAACCTTTCATACTAAATTTGCAAAGTATATATATATATATATATATATATATATATATATATATATATATATATATATATATATATATATATATATATATATATGAAAAAAAAATATAATCAACTGTAATCAAAATTGATAATATCTTATGTTAGAAGTTCTTTCGACAACTCTAATTTAGAAGTATACTTCCAAAAACTTTACGTACTCAATAAGAACATTTCATTCTTATCAATAACTTGTTGAATAATCATGTTTCACCTCCTCCATCTTGTGATGTGGTCTTTATAGTGTCCCTTGTTTCTTAAAAAAATGAATTTCTATATAGAAATAAACAAATAAAAATTTGGCACTAGACAAATTACCTAGACATGAAAAATGTTCTAACAAAAAATACTCCAAAATTAGAATATTTAATGTATTTTTTTCTTTTACTCCAAAAAATTAATATATAAATATATATATATATATATATATATATATATATATATATATATATATATATATATATATATATATATATATATATATACACATGGAGCATTACAGGAGCAGGAAGGCCTAGGCCCCCAAATATTTTTTATTTTTTTCAAAATTATATATCTATTTTTGGAATTTTTAAAAAATTTTAAAATTTTAAAATTATAAAATAGTATATTTTAGAAATTAATGATAATTAAATTATGTCTCTTTATTTCTTTTATAAAATACAATATTTAATGTTAATAAATAATAAAACATAAAATCCAACATAATAAAAAATCAAAAAAATATTTAGGTTTAATTAGTCTTCTAGTATTTATTTTCGTCTAAAATTAACAAATTGCGACTAAATTTAAACTAAAAAAATGGAAGACCAACTTACATCTTTTGAAATAATAACTAAAAGAGTAATTAAACCAAACATGTATTAAAATATTTTTTATTTTCTTCTGTCATTGCCTTTTTAATTTTTGACAAAATTATACTCATATCGCACTATCATACTTTTTTTTTTGAAGAAAAATGAAGTTAGGCACATACTCATTATGTTTGCTCTCATTTCTCATCTCTTTCCTTTATTTCTCGAAGAAAAAAAATATATAACTCTCTCTTGTCTTACTTGATGATGAAATATAGTTTAATAGTTATGAAAATTATTTTTTATCTCATGAGCCTTTTGTATACTTAATTTTTAGGGTTAAGTATATTTTTAGTCCCTGAACTTTGGTCCAAAATTGGAATTCGTCCCTGGTCGAAACTTTGATAAATTTAGGTCCCTAAACTTTAAAATGAATGAATATAGTCCTTTTAAACCAACTTTGTTAACTTTTTTTTAGGTTTCGAACGTAGTTCTCAGTAAATATTTGAGTTGTTTACGCCGTTTAACACATTCTCAGCTCAATATTTACTGAAAAATGTATTCAAAACCTAAAAAAAAGTTAACAAAATTGAGTTAAAAGGACTATATTCGTTCATTTTTAAAGTTTAGGGACCAAAATTTATCAAAGTTTCGACCAGGGACGAATTCCAATTTTGGATCAAAGTTCAGGGACTAAAAACATACTTAACCCTAATTTTTATGATTATAGAAGTAAAAAATAATGTATTATGTATTTTTTTTATAACTGATTTTTAATTGTAACTTGATTATAATATATTTTTCTTCTAATACTTATGTCTCTCAAATATTTTATTAGATTATGATAAATTATTTTTTAATATATTTTAGAAAAAAAAACATATCAATGAAGAATAAAATAATGGATTCATTTTGTAGAAGTAGTAAAAGGAAAGCTACACGTGCAGATGAAAACAAGTTAAATTATACTTCTTCACATCTTTTAAAATATTTAAAGCATTATACTAATAATCCAATCTAATTATTTTATAGAAGACTCACTTTTTAAAGTATTATACTAATGGTTCAACCAAATGATCAAATAATTATATTATTTTAACCACTCCAAAACTCTTGATCAAGATCGGCCAATATAATATATATATATATATATATATATATATATATATATTCTATCGGTTAACCCTTTTGTTTCTTACATTTTCTGACCTATTTTATCATTTTTAAAGGTTTTATGTTCAATTAAACAAAATAACATCTAAACATTTATTTTCCAACTACTATACCTTTTCGTCTTTTATTGGTATCGATTCAATTCAATTTGTGAACAATGAGGTTGATACCTAATTGAGGTTTTAAAAGTCTATAGTGATATTTCTTGAATAAAAACCTTATATTAAAAAATAGTATTAGATATGAATATTAAAAAATGTCAAAATTTAGATACCAAGATTTTTGTTATGTTTAATAAAAAGAATAAAAATAGAAATATTATTCTTTTTGAGAGTCACGACTCTAGTTTGCTTTAGAAAACGTTAATTATAATATTTATAATTAAGTTTTTTAAGTGCGAATCATTATTATTACACTATTTGATCTTTTAAAATGAATTTTTTCCTCAATTTAAAATAATCAATTCCTAACTATATTTTATTCTCAATTGATATTGTAAGGCCCCTTTTTATTCCTGCTTCCTTTTAAGGGTTGCCCCAATCTTATGGGCCTAAAGGCTGGCCCAAAGAGGAAGGGTCAGACCTAACCTACCAACCCTAACCTTGTGCTCATTTTGGTAACACAGAACTTTCACAATCCTTAGAGCGGCTGTTGTTTTTCCTCTGCTAGGGTTTACTCCTAACCTTGAACCAGTGAGCTCAGTTGCGTTTCCTAGCCTCATGTAAGTGCTCTACACCTCAGGTCTTGCTTTCCTTCCGCCTTTATGTTTGTACTTCCAGTAGGGGTTCGTCGTAGGCTTACGTATGCTCTTCTGCATCTGTTCCACAGCTCAGTAATCTGCCGCTAGAGCTTCGCGTTCCGCTGTTGGAGACGCACCCCGCTCTTAGCCCTTTTCTAGGTACGGGAAGTTAGGGTTTCAGGTTTAAGTTGAGTTTTGGTCTATTCTTGAGTTTGTTTGATGTTGTACGGTGAAATCATTGTTTTTGGTGCGTGGAATACCCTGTATGGTTGTTTGGATCGGAATGTACATCTGTTGCAGGAGAAACCAGGGCAAGAACTGGTAATCTCGCCCAGGCGAGTCGGATTCGCCTAGGCGAGTCTGACGAAGGCTCGCCCAAACCCCATTTCGTGAAAGGTCGCCCAGGCGACCCGTTCGAACTTTTGAGCGAGTGAAAACCTCACCCAGGCGAGAGAGGTCTCGCCTAAGCGAGATCCCGTGATGTTCCCTGGGTGCTCCATCGAACCCTCGCCTAGGCGAAGGGGGGGCTCGCCTGAGCGAGGGGTTGGGCGAGGCAGTACGCTATTTGGGTGCTTGTTTATTCTTGGTTGATTGATATTGGTTTAGGTGTGAATTGTATGATGAGAAACATGTATATAATGGAATATTATGTGTACTTGGCATGGATTATGAATTGCGTATGACGGATTGGGTATGATCTCGGCATGTGAAATGAATGAGTGGTTTGGAACTAAAGGGACACATTATTAATATGAGATGAGGCCCTAGATTCATGGGGTGGTGATGACCAGAGGTATGGATTCGAAATATGATGCGTATGGGGAATTAATCTAAGGGGTTGGTATGGAAATGTAAATATGATTTAATGTTCTCTTATTGCTGAGTTATGAATGTTGGTCCATGTCAGCGTGTAAATTCCTTGGGGTTTCTAGGTGAGACCTCCGAGGTCGCCCTTTAGTGGTCGGGACGTAATTCCATGGCCCCTGTTAGTGGGTGCCCATGGTGGTGCCCCATCTGTATAACTAGGTAAGGATTCAAGTTAAGGTTGCATCCTGACACTCTACGGAGCCAGTTAGTCTTACTTAGAGCGGACTGACTCCTGTGGTGAGAGTAGCAAGAGGCCTGAAATTCATTAAGGGCTAACCTTGTGATGAGGGAGATTTGATTCATCGTAACACTTGTAACACATAGCTCGGAGATGAGCAGCTCAGGGTCCAGCAGGGGTATCCACCACAAGTGCAAGCATCCGCTGAATCCGACTAAGTTATACGTATCCGGATGAGTCGAGTCGAGTCGTAGTGTATTGAATGAAGAGTCATAACATGCTTGGTTGTTATATGGATATGGGATGATGATAGTGTGCTTGACTGTGTGATGAATATGTGTTGGCTCTAGCTTACCCATTTGTTTGTATGGTTGTATTGTATGTGACTGTTCTTCTTGCGATGATCATCAATTTAATTGATGGGAGCAGATGGGCGAGGTTCCAGAGGTCAGCAAGGAAGTGGAGATTCTGCTGCATAGTCCACGTGGACTAGTTGTTAATTCTGCTTGAGTTCATTTAGGGTTGCGACCCATGTATCTGTTCGTCCTTGGTTTTTATGCACTCTGGTTAACTTTTCCTCTAGTTTCTTTTGGGCATTATGGTGTGCCATGGGTTGTAAGGAGTTGATCCCAAACCGCGTTTTTATGTTATCTTTATCGTGACATTCCTTTAATTTCGCGTACTTAATTAAATGGGGTGTTACATTTATGGTATCAGAGCGGTCATTCCTTAGGTCTGTGGACTTGGATGTCCGCTTAGCTTTCTCTGTGTGTCTCTGAGTGAGTAGTTAAAATTCTTGCCTTTAGCAAACCTAACCAAGTGATTTTCTGTGTGCCAGTGAACTATGGCACCTCCTCGTAGGGCTTCGCAATCGTCCCAGGGTGACGTGCCCGATATCGCCAGGGCTATTGAGGCGATGTGATGAAGGATTGACCCCAACCAAGGATGAAGGCACATGCTTAAGAAGACTAAGCATGTTTAAAAAGGAAGTTCACTAATCCTTCATCCCTTTCATTTGTGTTTGTTATTTTTGATTCCCTAAGTTGACTTAGTTGAATCAACTTTAGTTGACTTGTTGACCTTTGACTAGGTTTGACTTGTTCACTATAGTTGACTTGACTTAAGCCAACATGCTAATCTATGTTTATTTGCTTTGTAGGTTAATTAGGAGTAAGAAAGCAATGCTAGATGGCGCATGGTGATTGGAGAGCATAAATGATGTGGAGGAGAGAGTAAAGCAAAGGCATAAAGCATAAAGTAAAAGGCATGAAGCAAGTGTGCCTATGTACCTTTGGTCTCCTTTGTTTTTAGTACACTTTGACCACTTTTTGGAGACATATGAGACACATTCTTTGTCTCCTTTTGTGCTAGAACGAAATTAGCCTTGCACACACCATAGTTAGCTCTTTTGTCTCTCATTTTTGTAACCTTATTTGACCTAGTTTCTAGAAGCTAGGGTTAGGTTTTTGTAGAGACATCCTTAGGTATCTTTTATTTGCTTAGAGGCCCCTAAACTCTTCTATATAAGGGGTGCTCCTAGACATGTAAAAGGGTTGAAGATTTTGAAGTAAAAACACTCTTGTGTCTCAACCATTTGTGAGAGTTTCCTCCCTTGGGAGTGAAATTTTTAAGCCTTATCTTGCATAGCAAGTGGCGGCACACATCCACTCATCTTCAAGGTTGCCATGGCTTCTAGCCTAGCCTTGTAGTGGCGTGCTTCTCACATTTTTTTACCATTCCTTTCCTTTCCATTTTATGTTTTCTTCTTCCTTTAATTGTTCTTAGTTTTCTATGGTTTATGTGCTTTCCATTTCCTTTTTGTTTTGAATCAATCCATCATCTTCTTCTCTTGAGCTTTGTGAAAGGAACCTTCACATCTAGATAGCTTGCTATCTTAATGTCCAGTGGGGATTTCACTTAGCTTTCTTAATCAACTCACACCATATTCAATAATCTTAAAAAGAAACAAGATAATCCTTCATCATTTGGTATCTAGAGCCTAGGTTATCTTGAATATGGTGTTTTCATGTTCTAACCTTGTCTTGTGTAGCTATCTTTGAATGGTCCACATAAAAACAGTGCTGGCAGAAACTGTTCACGATTTTAAAATATTAAAATGCACCAGCTCAGCGGTCCAAAAATTACGTTTTTGGTGTCAAAAGAAAGCTCTTTGAGTCTAGTTTCCAGAAAAAAAAGAACCAACGCATTTGGAGTTCTGTGGAGAAAGTTATGATCAAATTAGTGTGCAAAGGTCAGATCTGCAAAGAATATGTGAATCAGCGTTTTCAGGTTCTTTTGTGGCAGTTTGGCTACGATTTTTGCACCTCTTTAAGCTCCTAAATGTGGTTGGATAACATGTCTTTGGATGCTTAGTCTTTGAGCCTCAAATCCATGAGTTTAAATGCATGATAGCTACATGTTTGTGTCTTTGTGTATGTCATGTTGAGTCTTTAAATGTGCCTAACTTTTGCTTGAGTCATATGTCATATGTTAACTTGAAGTTTTCTTATTCTTATTTTTCCAAGTATTTGAATATTGCATTCACTTTATGTCTTGCTTGATGTATTCTCCATGAAATTGATTTTGGCCTAAAACTTGAGGAACTAAGTGTCCAAGCCACCTAAAACTCTTTCTCACCATTTTATGAAACTAGTTGTGGAAAGAAGAAAATTTTACACCAATTTTTGCCTAAAAACCGAGAGCAACCTTGCTCCTTGGTGAACTAAAAGTGTGTTTTTCACTAGGTGTTATGCTACTAGTTTTTCATACTTGAGAATTGGGTGATATTGGCTAATTAGTTTCATGCTTTAACTTGGTTATGATCTTTCTTGGTGTATGCATGATTTAAGACTTGAAGATGCTTGTCAAGTGCTTTCCATAGAGTCTTTAAAATGTGCTTTTCTTGTTTTAGTCTTGTAAAAAGTTTTGTCTCAAACTTTTCTTCTTTAGAGTTTAGCTTTCCTTGTTTTTGTGCTTTTCTTGCTTGTCACTAGGTGTTCTTTGTTTTGTCTTAGTAGTTTTCTTTTCTTGAAACTCTTGGGATGTTGTGGCCGAATCACTTGTATTGCATTTGAAAGGTTTTGAACAAGTTTTTAAAAGTGTTTGCTTCACTCCTTTGGTGGATTTTGAGTGTTAGCCTTGCCTTGTTACTTTGGGAGAGTGATCTAAACACTTGGGTTACATTTTGGGTTGGATTTGGTCTCGGTTTTCATGTTTTCTAACCCCTAATTCATTTATTTTGTTTTGGCTTTGAGTGTTTTGTTGTAGGAATCATGGCAAGTTCATCAAATGCACCTACACCAAACAAAAACAATACATTGATGAGATTGCTTCGGGATTTGGAGTTGTCTAGGAAAGAGGCCTTTGAACAATTGAGAAAGGACAAGGAGCAAAGTGACCTAAGAATCCAAGAGCACATTCAAAGGCTTGAAGCTAAAAAGCAAGAAAGAGAGGCTAGGAAAAGATGGCATTCTAGGCGCAACCCATCACAAGAGAAGCAAACTCCAAAGATTCCTAAGTTCAAAGGAGAAAATGACCCAAACATCTACATTGAGTGGGAACAAAAAGTGGACCAAATTTTTACCATTCATGTAGTTAGTCATCAAAAGCAAGTAGATTTGGTAGTCTTAGAGTTTGAGGATTATGCCATGACTTGGTGGCATCAATTATGTATGGACAATATTAACCAAGAGTCACTCGCGACTTCTTGGAGGGACCTTAAAAATTTGATGCGCACTAGATTTGTTCCTTCCTACTATAGGAGGGAGACTCTTTTGAAGCTTCAAAGGCTTCAACAAGGGTCCATGTGTGTGGATGAATATTACAAGTTAATGGAGTCCATGCTTCTAAAAGTAGGACTCCAATTTGAAAGTGAAGAGGAAAAGGTAGCTAGATTTGTGAGTGGGTTAAGGAGGGACATACAAGATTTAGTAGAGTTATATGAGTACTCCTCTCTTGACAAAGTTTTACATTTGGCCATCAAAGTTGAAACTCAATTGCAAAAGAAAAAAGAGGCCAAGAGGAGTGGTTCATACAATGACTACTATTCTAGTACTTGGAAAGATAAAGAAAGAAAACATGATAAATCACCACTCAAGAGTTCCAAAGACCCACCTCCTAGGACTAATTCATCTAGGCCTTCTAATGAAACTCCTAATTCTTCTCAAGGTACAAGGACAAGTTCTATAAAATGTTTTAAGTGTTTGGGATATGGGCACATAGCTTCAAATTGTCCCACCAAAAGAACCATGGCCTTAAACCTTAAAAAAGAAGTAGAGAGTGAACATTCTTCTCCCCCTTCCCCCAAAAGTACTTCTTCCCACACTTCTTCTTCAAGTGCAAGGATTAAACCCCTTGAAGGTGGATTGTTAATGATAAGGCACCAACTAAGACAAGTTTCCAAGGAACTTGACCCTTTTCAAAGACAAAACCTTTTTCATTCAAGGTGTCATATCAAAGACAAAATATGTCCCCTCCTCATAGATAATGGAAGTTGTGTAAATGTGGCTAGTACAAGGGTTGTGGACAAGCTTGGCTTGAAAACTATCCCTCATGCCAAGCCCTACAAGCTATCATGGCTTAAGAAAGAAGACATTAAAGTAACTCAACAAGTCCTCATTAACTTTTCAATTGGAAATTTTAAAGATGAGGTGTTATGTGATGTTGTGCCTATGGAAGAAACTCATATTTTGTTAGGTAGGCCATGGCAATTTGATAGAAAAGTCTTTTATGATGGCCATGCTAACACCTATGCTTTCTCCTTCCAAGGCAAGAAGTTCACACTCCTACCTCTCTCACCCAATCAAGCAAATGAGGACCAAAATAAAGTGAAAGATAAGAGAAAAGATGAAAAAGAAAAAGAGCAAGTTACCTCCAAAGTGTTACTTGCCTCTAAAAAAATATTTTCAAAGCAAGATGGACATCACCATTCTTTCTTCTTTTGCAAGGCTCAAAAGGAAGACCCAATGCGCAAGCATGAGAAGAAGAGTGGTCTAGAAAAGAGGGATGGCCTAACCAAAGCTAGGGGTAGTACCCTTAGAAAAGATGGAACAAGAGCTCATAAAAGGGAGGCGCAAAACCTCCCCCAAATCAAGTCAAGCTCCATCTACAAAGGCTTAAAGAATTTGTGGTCAAATTCTCTCCAAGAAGGGGAGGATGATGAAGGATTGACCCCAACCAAGGATGAAGGCACATGCTTAAGAAGACTAAGCATGTTTAAAAAGGAAGTTCACTAATCCTTCATCCCTTTCATTTGTGTTTGTTATTTTTGATTCCCTAAGTTGACTTAGTTGAATCAACTTTAGTTGACTTGTTGACCTTTGACTAGGTTTGACTTGTTCACTATAGTTGACTTGACTTAAGCCAACATGCTAATCTATGTTTATTTGCTTTGTAGGTTAATTAGGAGTAAGAAAGCAATGCTAGGTGGCGCATGGTGATTGGAGAGCATAAAAGATGTGGAGGAGAGAGTAAAGCAAAGGCATAAAGCATAAAGTAAAAGGCATGAAGCAAGTGTGCCTATGTACCTTTGGTCTCCTTTGTTTTTAGCACACTTTGACCACTTTTTGGAGACATATGAGACACATTCTTTGTCTCCTTTTGTGCTAGAACGAAATTAGCCTTGCACACACCATAGTTAGCTCTTTTGTCTCTCATTTTTGTAACCTTATTTGACCTAGTTTCTAGAAGCTAGGGTTAGGTTTTTGTAGAGACATCCTTAGGTATCTTTTATTTGCTTAGAGGCCCCTAAACTCTTCTATATAAGGGGTGCTCCTAGACATGTAAAAGGGTTGAAGATTTTGAAGTAAAAACACTCTTGTGTCTCAACCATTTGTGAGAGTTTCCTCCCTTGGGAGTGAAATTTTTAAGCCTTATCTTGCATAGCAAGTGGCGGCACACATCCACTCATCTTCAAGGTTGCCATGGCTTCTAGCCTAGCCTTGTAGTGGCGTGCTTCTCACATTTTTTTACCATTCCTTTCCTTTCCATTTTATGTTTTCTTCTTCCTTTAATTGTTCTTAGTTTTCTATGGTTTATGTGCTTTCCATTTCCTTTTTGTTTTGAATCAATCCATCATCTTCTTCTCTTGAGCTTTGTGAAAGGAACCTTCACATCTAAATAGCTTGCTATCTTAATGTCCAGTGGGGATTTCACTTAGCTTTCTTAATCAACTCACACCATATTCAATAATCTTAAAAAGAAACAAGATAATCCTTAACAAACACAAATGAAAGGGATGAAGGATTAGTGAACTTCCTTTTTAAACATGCTTAGTCTTCTTAAGCATGTGCCTTCATCCTTGGTTGGGGTCAATCCTTCATCACGATGGTAGCTGCCATGACGCAGCAAAGTACAGCGATGATGCAGCAGCACGAGGCATCTATGTAGCGACAGGCAGCGTCGCTAGAGCAACAACAATTGGTGATGCAGTAGATGGAAGCTGCAAGGGTGGCTGCCGAGGATGCTCATCGGCAGCATATGAAGGCCCTCCGCCAGCTGGAGGAGAACAGGGCGACTGTCCCTGTGTTTGGCCCTGAGCCACGACCACCAGTCAGGGAGTGGAGTCTTGAAGACTTCCTAAAACACCATCCCGTGAAGTTCAACGGGAAGACCAGTCCAGATGCAGCCGATCAATGGCTGAAGGATCTAGAGAGAATCTTCGATGCGAAGAGGTGCCCAACAGATAATAGGTTGGCATTTGCCGTCTACATGCTGACCGGGGAAGTTGAACACTGGTGGATGAGCATGAAGTCCATCATGGAGGAGAGAGGAGAGCATGTGACTTGGGAGGCCTTTCGGGGGAAGTTCCTCTCAGAGTATTTCCCCGACAGTGTCAGATACGCCAAGGAGGTGGAATTCCTCCAGCTCACACAGGGAGGGAAGTCAGTAGCTGATTATGCTGAGAAGTTCAAGCATCTCAGTCGTTTCTACACCTTGCCACTCGATGAGGAGTGGAGATGTCGCAAGTTCGAGAATGGACTCCGCGGCGACATTCTCTTGATAGTGGCACCCTTGTCCATCAAGGATTTTGCCGCTCTGGTGGAGAAGGCCAGGGTAATGGAAAAGATGAAGAATGAGGTAGAGGGTCCGCGGCCTCAGCAGCCTTAGAGGATTGGTGGACCATCGGGGTCCAAGCCTAGACATGACGAGCGGAGGAGACCGTATGACAGACCTCCTCATCAGCCTCAAGGGTCTAGGGGTCTTCCTCCTCAGCAGGGTCGAGTGCAATGTTATACATGTGGAGGACCCCACCCGAGGTATGCTTATCCCCGTATGGAGGGTTACCGTAGGTGCAACAACTGTAGCAAGGAAGGCCACTTTGGGAAGGACTGTCCTAACCTTGCCAGGGCAGCAACGCGCCCTCCAATTCAGACTCCCCATTAGCATCAGAGGAGGGACAGAGGCAACAGGTCTCAGGCGACAGGCCGGGTGTATGCTATGACAGGAGCAAAGGCGACTGGTTCAGGTAACTTGGTTATGGGTTGCTGCTTAATAGCTGGTGTGTCTTGCTGTGTGTTGTATGACTCTGGAGCGACACACTCCTTTGTGTCAGATAGTTATGTGAAACGTTTGGGTTTGCTAGTATGCGAGCTACAGTGCGAGCTTGCGGTGTCTACTCCGGCGTCAGGATTGGTTACGACGTCGTCTTTGTTTGCTAGGTGTCCAGTGGAGGTAGAGGGACGCAGGTACAAGGTAAATCTAATCTGCCTGCCTCTACAAGACTTGGAATTGATCTTAGGGATGGAATGGCTCTCTGCCAATCGCGCCCTTATAGACTGCCGGGAGAAGAGGTTGTTGTTTCCCGATTTAGAGGATCTCGAATTGGTGTCCCCTCAGGGGGCAGTGAGGGAGATTCAGAGCGGCGTGCAGTGCTTCATAATCTTCGCCCGTATAGAGGTGGGAGAGAGAGAGAAACCATCAGTCATTTATGTGGTACATGAATTTGAAGACGTGTTTCCGGATGAAGTACCAAGGTTGCCTCCCAGTAGAGAAGTGGAGTTCTCTATTGACCTGGTACCAGGGACGGGTCCGGTATCGATGGCTCCGTATCGTATGGCTCCGGTAGAGTTGGTAGAACTCAAGAAACAGATAGAAGAGTTGATGGAGAAACAGTTCATCCGACCCAGCACTTCACCTTGGGGAGCGCCAATATTATTGGTAAAGAAGAAGGATGGGAGTTCACGTCTGTGTGTGGACTACAGGCAACTGAACAAGATGACTATCAAGAACAAGTATCCGCTCCCGAGGATTGATGACTTGATGGACCAGTTGCACGGATCAACAGTGTTCTCGAAGATAGATCTGCGATCGGGTTATCATCAGATCTGGGTAAAGGCTAATGATGTGCAAAAGACGGCATTCAGATCCAGGTATGGCCACTACGAGTATGTGGTTATGCCTTTTGGCGTGACCAACGCCCCAGCAGTGTTCATGGACTACATGAATAGGATCTTCCGACCTTTCCTAGATAAGTTTGTAGTAGTCTTCATAGACGACATCCTTATCTATTCCCGGACTCAGGAAGAACATGCGGAACACCTGAGGTTGGTACTTGGTGTCTTGAGGGAGAAACAACTATATGCCAAGTTATCCAAGTGCGAGTTCTGGATGGATGAAGTTCAATTCTTGGGGCATATGATATCGGCCCAGGGGATTGCAGTGGATCCGGCAAAGGTCGAGGCGGTGGTAGAGTGGGAAAGTCCCAAGTCGGCCACAGAGATCAGGAGCTTTATGGGGTTAGCGGGCTACTATAGGAAATTCATAGAGGGATTCTCCAAGATAGTGGCGCCTCTGACTTTGCTTACTCGGAAGGACCAACCTTTCACTTGGACGGACAAGTGTGAGGAGAGCTTTCAAGAGTTAAAGAGGAGATTGACGAGCGCTCCTATATTGGTAATTCCGGATGTGGAGAAACCGTTTGAAGTCTACTACGACGCGTCTCATCTCGGACTTGGCTGTGTCTTGATGCAAGAAAAGAAGGCGGTAGCGTATGCTTCACGACAGCTTAAGGTGCATGAGCTTAATTACCCCACTCATGACCTTGAGTTGGCAGCGATAGTATTTGCCTTGAAGATCTGGAGGCACTATCTTTATGGTGCTCAGTTTCGAGTGTTCAGCGACCACAAGAGTTTAAAGTACTTGTTTGATCAGAAGGAGCTGAACATGAGACAGAGGAGGTGGATGGAATTCCTAAAGGATTATGACTTTGAGCTCCTATACCACCCGGGGAAGGCAAATGTGGTGGTAGATGCTCTGAGTAGGAAGACGGTACATACGGCACATCTCATGATAAAAGAGGTGGAACTACTAGAGAAGTTCAGAGACATGAGACTACAGGTGGAGTTGGGGTCCGAGTCCATTAGGTGTAGTACCCTTACTATATCTAGTGACTTCTTGGACTCGATCAAAGAGAGGCAGTTGTTGGATGCTGGTCTGAGCAGAGTTAGAGAACAGCTTGGGTCGGATGAGGCTAGAGATTTTGCTTTGGGTGATGATGGTATACTCCGGTTCCAGGGTAGGGTATGCGTACCTGATGATGCTGAGGTGAGAAAGTTGATCCTTGAGGAAGGACACAAGAGTCGTCTTAGCTTGCATCCTGGCATGACTAAGATGTACCAGGACCTCAAGGAAACTTTCTGGTGGCAGGGGATGAAGAAGGATGTGGCTCAGTTTGTATCCGCCTGTCTGACTTGTCAGAAGGCGAAGGTGGAACATCAGAGACCCAGGGGCATTCTACAGTCGTTGGAGGTACCAGTGTGGAAATAGGACAGTATCTCGATGGACTTTGTAACCCATTTGCCACGAACTTTTAGAGGACATGACACCATCTGGGTGATAGTAGATCGACTGACTAAGAGTGCACACTTCTTGGCGATGAACTTGAGAATGTTTATGGCCAAGCTGGCCCAGTTGTACATTAAGGAGATAGTCAGGCTTCATGGGGTGCCCTCGAGCATAGTTTCCGACATAGACCCGCGGTTCACATCCCGATTCTGGCAGACGTTACAGAGTGCTATGGGTAGCAAGCTCACCATGAGCTCGGCTTATCACCCTCAGACCGATGGCCAGTCTGAGAGGACGATCCAGTCATTAGAGGATTTGTTGAGGACATGCGTACTGGACCACTTGGGAGCTTGGGATGAGGTATTGCCTTTGATTGAGTTCACCTACAACAACAGTTTTCATGTGAGCATTGGCATGGCGCCATACGAGGCACTTTATGGCAGGAGGTGTAGGACTCCTCTCTGTTGGTATCAGGATGGAGAGGCAGTGTTGGTTGGACCAGAGTTGTTAGAGCAGACCACCGAGAAGGTGAGGATGGTGAGGGATAGGATGCTGGCTTCTCAGAGTAGACAGAAGGCCTATGCAGATCGTAGGAGGAGACCCTTGGAGTTCGCAGTTGGCGATCATGTATTCTTAAGGGTGACCCAAACCACGGGCGTGGGAAGAGCTCTCCGCTCAAGGAAGCTTTCGCCCAAATTCCTTGGCCCGTATCAGATCACGAGGAGGATTGGGCCGGTGGCCTACGAGATAGCTTTACCCCCGCAGTTGGCAAACCTTCACCCAGTGTTCCACGTCTCGCAGCTGAGGAAGTATGTGTTTGACCCCGCTCATGTGCTAGAGACCGAAGATATACAGATCAGGGAAGACCTCACCGTGGAAGTACCATCCATCACTCTTGAGGATAGTAAGGTTGACGAACATCGAGGAAAGACCGTCAGTCTTGTCAAAGTCATCTGGGATCGGAGGACGGGTGACTCGACTTGGGAGTTGGAGGAGGACATGAGAAAATTACATCCACACCTATTTTACCTGGTGAGTCTTTATTTTCGAGGTTGAAAATTTTCTTGTTGGGGAGAATGTAAGGCCCCTTTTTATTCCTGCTTCCTTTTAAGGGTTGCCCCAATCTTATGGGCCTAAAGGCTGGCCCAAAGAGGAAGGGTCAGACCTAACCTACCAACCCTAACCTTGTGCTCATTTTGGTAACACAGAACTTTCACAATCCTTAGAGCGGCTGTTGTTTTTCCTCTGCTAGGGTTTACTCCTAACCCTGAACCAGTGAGCTCAGTTGCGTTTCCTAGCCTCATGTAAGTGCTCTACACCTCAGGTCTTGCTTTCCTTCCGCCTTTATGTTTGTACTTCCAGTAGGGGTTCGTCGTAAGCTTACATATGCTCTTCCACATCTGTTCCACAGCTCAGTAATCTGCCGCTGGAGCTTCGCGTTCCGCTGTTGGAGACGCACCTCGCTCTTAGCCCTTTTCTAGGTACGGGAAGTTAGGGTTTCAGGTTTAAGTTGATTTTTGGTCTATTCTTGAGTTTGCTTGATGTTGTATGGTGAAATCATTGTTTTTGGTGCGTGGAATACCCTGTATGGTTGTTTGGATTGGAATGTACATCTATTGCAGGAGAAACCAGGGCGAGAACTGGTAATCTCCTCCAGGCGAGTCGGATTCGCCTAGGCGAGTCTGACGAAGGCTCGCCCAAACCCCATTGCGTGAAAGGTCGCCCAGGCGACCCGTTCAAAATTTTGAGCGAGTGAACACCTCGCCCAGGCGAGAGAGGTCTTGCCTAAGCGAGATCTCGTGATGTTCCCTGGGTGCTCCATCGAACCCTCGCCTAGGCGGAGGGGGGGCTCGCCTGAGCGAGCACGTCTCGCCTGAGCGAAACCCTTCAGCCTGAGCGAGGGGTTGGGCGAGGCAGTACGCTGTTTGGGTGCTTGTTTATTCTTGGATGATTGATATTGGTTTAGTTGTGAATTGTATAATGAGAAACATGTATATAATGGAATATTATGTGTACTTGGCATGAATTATGAATTGCGTATGACGGGTTGGGTATGATCTCGGCATGTGAAATGAATGAGTGGTTTGGAACTAAAGGGACACGTTATTGATATGAGATGAGGCCCTAGATTCATCGGGTGGTGATGACCAGAGGTATGGATTCGAAATATGATGTGTATGAGGAATTAATCTTAGGGGTTGGTATGGAAATGTAAATATGATTTAATGTTCTCTTATTGCTGAGTTATGAATGTTGGTCTGTGTCAACGTGTAAATTCCTTGGGGTCTCTAGGTGAGACCACCGAGGTCGCGCTTCAGTGGTCGGGACGTAATTCCATGGCCCCTGTTAGTGGGTG
Organism: Vigna unguiculata; assembly: GCF_037176805.1. NCBI lineage: Eukaryota > Viridiplantae > Streptophyta > Magnoliopsida > Fabales > Fabaceae > Vigna > Vigna unguiculata. The sequence continues at coordinate 40,462,360 of NC_140801.1, forward strand.
CCCATGGTGGTGCCCCATCTGTATAACTAGGTAAGGATTCAAGTTAAGGTTGCATCCTGACACTCTAAGGAGCCAGTTAGTCTCACTTAGAGCGGACTGACTCCTGTGGTGAGAGTAGTAGGAGGCCTGAAATTCATTAAGGGCTAACCTTGTGGTGAGGGAGATTTGATTCATCGTAATACTTGTAACACATAGCTCGAAGATGAGCAGCTCAGGGTCGAGCAGGGGTATCCACCACAAGTGCAAGCATCCGCTAAATTCGACTAAGTTATACGTATCCGGATGAGTCGAATCGAGTCGTAGTGTATTGAATGAAGAGTCATAACATGCTTGGTTGTTATATGGATATGGGATGATGATAGTATACTTGACTGTGTGATGAATATGTGTTGGCTCTAGCTTACCCGTTTGTTTGTATGGTTGTATTGTATGTGGCTGTTCTTCTTGCGATGATCATCAATTTAATTGATGTGAGCAGATGGGCGAGGTTCCAGAGGTCAGCAAGGAAGTAGAGATTCTGCTGCATAGTCCGCGTGGACTAGTTGTTAATTCTGCATGAGTTCATTTAGGGTTGCGACCCATGTATCTGTTCGTCCTTGGTTTTTATGCACTCTGATTAACTTTTCCTCTAGTTTCTTTTGGGCATCGTGGTGTGCCATGGATTGTAAGGAGTTGATCCCAGGCCGCATTTTTATGTTATCTTTATCGTGACATTCCTTTAATTTCGCGTACTTAATTAAATGGGGTGTTACAGATATACGGGCCCATCAACTTTTACTTTAATTCTCCAATAACTATTAAAATTTGAAAACAACAATTCAAGATATAAAGTGCAAACAAGTACTACCAATCTGAAACACAAGCATAAATAATCATTTTGCATTCCAGAACATTAAATATTAATTTAAAGAGAATTAGATGAAATTTTATTAAGTGAATAGTAAACCAGAATGGATGGGATATTCATTTAGTTTGCCGAACTTTAAAGTAACACTTTATTGGTTCAAAGAAAAATATTATAAAGTACATGTGTAAATATTAATTTTGAAAAACTACTAAAAGAGTTATAAAACTTATAAAATACATATTTTTCCTCTAAAATATGGCTATATTTATTTTGAATCGATTTTGCTTAAAAGGACAAAAGGCGGAAAAAAATTGTTTCACAAAAATCATAACAAGATAAAATATGAAATTATTTTTCATAAGAAACGAAAATCAAACTGATATTTCTTTTAAAGATAAAATAACTTCCATATTGAAAATACCATTTTTTTTTCATTTGGAAAGAATTCTCAAATGCAATGTTTGTGTCGCGGTACGAGAAGTTTATTATTGTGTTAGAACAATCCAAATTAAGAATCTTTAAAAGTAAAGAGTTGAATCATACGTCAACTTTGTGAAGATCAGAGTTTATATATAACAAATTGTGAAGACTCAGTGATTGAATCAATCCACGATTTTACTTTTATTCCAAGATCTAATTTGGTAAACTCAATGATATCATAATGAATTAATTTAATTGAGATTGTAAATATGGATGTTTTTTAGAAAAGAAAAAGGTTTGTTTTGAGATAAATCTTATAATCAGTCACTACATTTCAATCTAAAAACCCTTTCAAATCTTGAAAGGATTAATATTTTTATTTTATTTGACTTTTGAATTACTTATCAATTAAATGATAGAAATAAAATAATATAATATATTCATGCAAAAGTTTAAAGAGGATTGTGTACTCGAAATTAATGAAGGATCCGTAGAAGCACGTAGTATGAGATACTTCTTTCACTTTCTGATAGGTATTCTTAAACGAAGTGACGAATCTTGACGAGAATTGTTGGGGGAGTGAAAATAATACATCAAAAATTTATATATTTAATTATTGTCACTAATAAAATAAAATTAAATACATATTTTAGTATAACAACAACTAAAAAAGAAATCACACATATCTAAAAAATTGTCAAAAGAAAATTCAACAATAATCAAACCACACTTAAAATCCAGTTATAAAAAACACAAAGTACAATATTTTTTTTCTATTTTCATAAAATAAAAAACTAATATACAAGAAGCTGATTAAACTAATATTTTACTATCAAGTGAGACAAAAGAGAATTACCTTCTTCTTTATTTCTTCAAGAATGGAAGAAAACCGCTGAAAGATGAGAGCAAAAATAATAGATCTTTTTCTCTTCAGAAACAAAAGAAGATAGGTAAGAACAATTTGTGAGAAACTCAAGACATATAATGGAACAACAACTAAAATTCAGTTATAAAAAAAAAAACACACAGTATAATATTTTTTCTTCCATGTTCATAAAATAAAAAATTAATATAAAACATACTCATTAATTAAATTATTACACTAATATTTCCCTATCAATTGAGACCAAAGAATTACCTTCTTTTTTTCCCCTCGAGTATGGAAGAGAACATAGGAGATATAAGAGCAAAAATGATAAATCTTTTTCTCTTCAAAAACAAAAGAAAATAGTTGAGAAACTCAAGACATATAATGGAACCACAATTAAGATTCGGTTATAAAAAAAACACACAGTACAATATCTTTTTTTCTATATTCATGAAATAAACAATTAATATAAAAGATGATCATTAAATAAATTATTAAACTAATATTTCACTATCAATTGAGACCAAAGAATTACCTTCTTCTTTACTTCCATGAGAATGGAAGGAAGAGGACAGAGGATAAATAAGAGCAAAAATAATAGATATTTTTCTCTTCAAAAACAAGAAAAAACATGTGAGAATGGAATATGAGAACAATTTGTGAGAAACTCAAACCATAATAAATAAAAAAATAAAAAATATCTTGATAAATCTTTTTATTCTTTATTTTTTATTATGTTTAATTTTATATTTTATTATTTATTAACATTAATTATTATGTTTACAAAAGAAATAAAATATTTGATTTAATTATAATATAGTTTTTAATATCTATAATATAAAAAAATTAAAATATATATAATATAAAAAAAATTAAAACTTTGGGGGGGCCATGGCCCCTCCCTGCACCAATAGTGCTCCGCCACTACTTAAACGTAAGAGTGTTTTAAGTTGTTACTCTTAAAACTGACTAATGGGGTATCAGTTTTATATCATATCAGCAAAGACCAGAGACCTCGCAAATAAGTATTTGATTATTCAAGCCCATCAGACATTAGAGACCGTTTACTAAACAATCCAACCCATCACAGATCGTTCATCAGAAACCCAAAATTATATATTACCCATACAATAATAAATTATGTGCAATATAATTAATATAAACAAATAATTTAATTTATTGATTAATGTTAATCCATAATAATAACAAAATAGAGAATAATAATTTTATATAATAAAATTATATAAAATATAACATTCTCCCACTTAACATTAATAAATAAGGGTTAAAATGTTTTTGGTCCCTTAACTTTCAATGAAAATTGAATTTAGTCCATCTTCGAAACTTTGGCCTAATTTAGTCCTTTTAACCAATTTTTTTAAAGTTTATTTAACGTTTTAAACACATTTCATGAGAGCATTTGAGTTGTTTACCCCGCTTGACACATTTCCGCTTCAATGTTAGCTAAGAAACTGTCTTGAAATACGTTTGAAATGTCAAATAAACTTAAAAAAATTTTGTTAAAAGGACTAAATCCAAACATTTGTAAAGTTGGAGGACTAAATTGGGTCAAGGTTTTCGAGAGGGACTAATTCCAATTTTCACTGAAAGTTAAGGGACCAAAAACATATTTAACCCATAAATTAATTATATCAATTGCAACATAAGTACAAATACCAATTAAGAAATATAAACATGAATCACAAAGATAATATTCGATAGAGATACTTACAATATGCTTAGATTTCTTAAATAATGGATAATATATAAAATAAAAACAAACATAATAAATATGTGATCCCAAAATGGTTCATAAATTCTATATGCAGAAAGAGAAAGAGACATAACGAAATTGACAAATTTACATCTCATGAAAACCATAATAATAATAATATAAAGTGTAAATGTCAAACTCCCACTAACCCAATACATCAAAAGAATTAACCACACCCATATGAGTTACATGATTCTGAAAAAATCCAACAGATAAGCCTTTAGTTAGTGAGTCTACTAACATATTTTCTGTAGTAGTATGCTCAATCCAAGTTTGATAATCCAAAACTTTCTCTCCAACAAACAGAAATTTTATATCAAAATGTTTTGAGCGAGTAGAACTTCTGTTGTTTTGAGATAAATGTACGATAGCAATGTTGTCACAACATATCACAAATGGCCTAGAAATACTTTCAATAATTTGAAAGCCATAAATCAAATTTTTAAGGTACATAGCTTGACAAGTAGCTTCATAACAAGCAACATACTCTGCCTTCATAGTGGAAGTAGCTGTAAGAGTTTTTTTAACACTCTTCCAAGAAATGGCTCATCCTGCCATTGTAAAAATAAAGTCGGATGTAGATTTCCAGTCATCAGGGCAACCAGCAAAATCAGAATCAGAATAACCAATGACTTGAAGTTGATCAGACTTCTCAAAGGTCAACATATGATCCTTAGTTCCCTGCAAATATCTAAAGACCTTTTTAACATCTTTCCAATGATCCGAACCTGGATCACTTAAGTATCTCCCTAAAGCATTAACAGCAAAAGCAATATCGGGATGAGTACAAACTTGAGCATACATTAAACTACCAACAACGGAAGCATATGGGATTTTTTTCATTTCAACTCTATCATTATCATTTTGAGGACACTGAGATTTAGAGAGTTTGTCACCTTTTTGAACAGGTGTTGCACATGAGGAGCAAGAATGCATGTTAAACCTCTTGAGGACTTTATCAATGTTTTCTCTTTGAGACTATCCAAGAATGCCACGTGACCTGTCACAAGAGATCTGAATGCCTAGAACAACAGAAGCATCACCAAGATCCTTCATATCAAAGTGGCTATTTAACATAAATTTTGTCTCAGTCAAAAGTTCAACAATGCTACTAGCAAGAAGAATATCATCAACATATAAGACAAGAATGATGAAAAGGCTCCCATTTTTCTTCAAGTAAATGCATTGATCTGAGGCATTTTCCTTGAAGACAAAAGAAGTGACCACCTGATCAAATTTCAAATACCATTTCCTAGAAGCTTGTCTTAGTCCATACATAGACTTTTTCAACCTGCAAACCAAATGCTCATTACCTTTTTTAGCAAATCCATTAGGTTGAACGATATACACTTCTTCAAATAAATCTCCGTTGAGAAAAGTTGTTTTGACATCCATTTGATGAAGCTCCAAATTAAAATGAGCTACTAAAGCCATAACAACAAGAAAAGCATCCTTAGTAGAGACCGGTGAGAAAGTATCCTTATAATCAATGTCATCCCTCTGAGTATAGCATTTTGCTACAAGTCTGACTTTATATCTCTCAACTTTTCCATCTGGACTACGCTTAGTCTTGAAGACCCATTTACACTCAACTGGTTTACAACCTAGTGGCAAATCCACAAGATCCCAAACATCATTATGAGCCATAGAAGCTAACTCATCATGCATAGCATCTAACCAATCATCACCATGAGAACTAGAGATAACCTCTTCAAAAGAAGTAGGATCATCAACATCATTATTTAGATCATATTCATGCTCTTGAAGATACACAAGATAATCATCAAGGATAGAAGACCTGCGTACTCTTTGAGATCACCTCAAAGAAACTTCAAGTGATGTGGCATCCACAAGATCTGGAACAAATTCATTTTCATCACGGACAACTGGAATCACATTATCTACAAAAAGATAAATGGATGGCACAAGAATAACAACACGATCTTCTCTAAGAGTGATTGGTTGAGGTGTATTGCTCCCATTGTCCAAAACATCCTCAAAGAATACCGCACAATCAAACTCAATAACCTGCATTGAGTGAGAAGGACTGCAACATCTAAAAATTTATACCACAATGTTTTCAGTATGCTAACACCTAAAAAAAAATTTTAATACATTTTTTTATGTATGTTGTATCTAATCGAATAAACTATAGATATATAAATATAAGATTATAAAAATTTATAGGATAAAAAAATGGTTAAATAATTATAATAATTTTATTAAATATAAAATATAAAAATTTCATATATATATATATATATATATATATATATATATATATAAATGACTATGCGTTATGATATATATATATATATATATATATATGGGGTTAGTTAATCATTAAATAAAATAATAATAATAATAATAATATAAAATAACTATAAAACATATATATATATATATATAATAAATAATATTAATGGTGAAATCTTAACGGATAACTATATTAATTATAACAATATGGATGGTGTACTTAGATACATCTAAACCATCATTATTCAAAACAATAATAATAATAAAAAAATGATAAACAGAACATATGATGTCAGAGATAAACTAGTGAGGTGATGAGAAGATCTTCTAAAAATAATCTATAAGTAACTTAACGAGGAACCAGTGACGGAACTTGACCAAAAATTTTAGGGGAGCCAAATTATATTTGTTATATATAAATTATTTTTTTTAATTAAAAAAAGTAATTTCTTACATCATTTTTTATTCAAAATATTCATTAACTTTTCAATCTTATCGTAGTGCAATTTGATTTGGAAAATAATAAAAAAATGATGGTGAAAATTGAGATGGAAATAAAATGAGAGAAAGAAATGGAAACATGGAAGAGAAAAACCAAATAAAAAAATATAAAAAATTATAATAAAGAAAAAAAAAATAATTTTTAAATTTAAAAAAAATCCAAACTAAATTAATATAAATAAGATAATAATATACAAATAAAATAATAATATATAAATAAAATAACAATATATAAGTATATTTTTTTAAAATATATAAAATAAAGTAAAATAAAAATCAATTAATGTAAATAAAATAATAATATATAAATATTATTTTTTAAATAACAAAAAAAACAAAAATAGAAATGGTTGGGGGAGCCCTGGCTCCCCTATGTCACAACCTTGTTCCGCCTCTGCGAGGAACTATACCATTAATAATTAGTTTAATTGAAACTAATAGCCATCATGACTCCACCACTATAAATAGCCAAAAAAAAAAGATGTTGGAAGGCAGGAAGTGGAAAAGAGACAGGGGTCGAGGTGCAGTGAAAAAAAAAAGAAAGAAAGAGAAGAGAAGAAGATAAAAGAGAGTGAGAGCGTTGTAGCAAAGGAAAAAAAATTACATATCACCTTGGTGCATTCACCATGGTTCATTTTCCATAATAACTAAGGTAAGGGGATGAGACATTTATCATTCTATCTTTTGACTTTTATTTTTCCCATCTCTTCATAATTATTCTTATTTCTATATTTACCTTTAAGTGAGGTGTCCCTAACCTCATTCTAATTTATATTTAGTTCCCGTTCCTATTTATTTATATTCATCTCCAATTATGCATTGGTCCTATTTATTCAATTTATATTTACTCTCATTTACTTATTTATATTTATCTCTAGTTACGTACTGCTCCTTTTTATTTATTTATACTTATTTTAATTATTGATTGATCCTATCTATTTATTTATTTATACAATTATATGGTTTAATATTGAAATAAAATTTATGATAAATAAAGATTTAATTATTGTAGTTGGAGGTATGACCTTGGGGATTTAAACGAGTTAGTATTACTCAAGATGAGATGTTCTTGAGTTACTTTGTTGGCCATGAGCTCATTTATCCTGACTAGTCACTACAAAATTAATCAATATCTATATAAAGTATGAAAAAATTCAATTAAATGGATTTGGGAGAATTTTCATTTCATTTTATCTTATTATGATATGTTGTATATTTTTTTATGTGATATTTGTCTCACTTCCCTACTTTATGATTGTGTGTGAAAAACAAAATTTTATAACCATATCATAGATGACTGCTCCCAACATGCTTGATCCCTTCTTCACCGACATTGTGGTTGTTTTTCAGGGGAATGCATGGCAAACCAATGCAGTGAATAATTATGTGACATTTCAGGGAACATGAAATTCTACTATTACTTTTCTCTCTACTCCCAATGCGCCGATTGTCATAGAAGGACAAATCGGAGTTACCTTCTATTTACTCCCAACAGTCCAAGTGAACCCTATCCATAACCTTTTCCCTCCACATGTTTGAAAGCCAATATATGAGGGGGAACTATAAATAAATAACACTCCTCCCTCTTCTAGTGTAGGAAATATAAGATGTACTCAATGGTGTGGATATAAGATGCATGCAATATTGTAAATAGATGTATATGTGAATATTTTAGTTATGTGATATGTTATTGTAGAATTATGTTTCAAATCTTTTTAGTATAATATAGAAAATAATATAAATAAATAAATAATAGTTAAAAAGAAAAAAAAATTTGTCATCTCAAGGACAGTAAAACCTGTTACCACGAGAAGCCACACAATAACCAATGAAGAACTTGCTGACAGTCTGAAGATCAAGTTTTTTTAAGTAAGGATTATAAGGCCTCACCTCCGCCTTACAACCCCACACATGGAAATGTCTCAAACTTGGCTTCTTCCCAGACATGAGTTCATAAGGAGTCTTTGAAACAAATTTGCTAGGTACTTTATTAAGAATATACATACCAGTCCTTAAAGCGTCTCCCCAAAGGAAATCTGATAAAGAGGAATGACTCAACATGCATCTCACCATATCTAAAAGAGTGTGATTCCTCTTTTCTGCAACTCCAGTTTGCTGAGGAGTACCAGGTATAATATACTGAGCTTTAATACTACATTGATCAAGAAATCTAGCGAAAGGTCCAGGATTTCTTCCAGTCTCATCATATCTGTCATAATACTCTCCACCTTTGTCAAACCTTACACATTTTATCTTCTTTCTTGTTTTCAACTCAATAGTAGCTTTGGAAGACTTAAAAGCATCCAAGGAACTTGATTTTTTCTTGTAGGAGATCTATCCATCCAAATCGGGAATAATCGTCTACAAACGTGATAAAGTACCTATATCCCCACATGGAAGTGGGTGTGATAGCTCCCCATATATAAGTATGAATAAGCTCCAACACATTGTCACCCTTGTATTTCTTACTTTTGCGGTAAGCTTGCCCTTAATGCAATCAACACAAGTATGAAAATCAGAAAAATCTAGATCATGCAGAAACCTTCTTTAATAAACCTCTTAATCTGAGGTCTAGAAATATGTCCTAGATGTCTATGCCACAACATAGAGGAATTTTCATCAACTCTACTACGCTTATGTCCAATAATAGAATTAACAGACATGTCATTCAGATTCAGCATGTAAAGCCCATCATATAAAACTCCTAAGCCAACAGTAATTGAATTGAAATAAACAACAAGTTTACCATTACCAAATTCCTTCTCATAGAAGGTACATAAAAAACGTATTTCAAGAAACTACTCTTATGTCTTCAATTGGTGCTCTAGCTCCATCTCCCATGATAATCTTAGACTCGACATCACTTGGTTTTCTCAAGCTTGAGAACCCTTGTAAAGAATTCACAACATGAATAGTGGCACCCGCGTCTAACCACCAAGAATTGGGAGGAACATCAATAACATTAGATTCAAAACAAGCTAGAGCATATAGGAGTATACCTTCCTTATCAACATTCTTCTTTTCAAGAATATAACAGTCAACTAGCTTGTGCCCAAATTTCTTACAATAGGCATAATTTGCCTTGAAGTACTTCTTCTTAGGCTCTAAAACCACTGATGCTTTCCTTATGTTCCCCTTTTCATAATGAGATTTGCCTTTGAATCCCTTTTTCACATGTTTAGTGCTAGAAGTAGTAGCTGTTAACTGCATACTATAAGACTTAGTCTTTTTAATTGATGCTTCCTCTTGAGAAATAATAATTATCATCTCATCAATTGTCCATTCCTCCTTCTGAGTGTTGTAAGAAGTCTTCAACATATCAAACTAAGAAGGAAGAGATTCCATAACCTACCAAATCAAGTAACTATCACCAAGATCTACCTTTAGAGATTTGAGTTTGTTATAATAGTGCACAAGCTTCATCATATGCTCACGAACACCACTGACACCATCATATTTGGTCTTTTCAACAGGTGATAGATACTGACCCTTTTGAGCTTTGTCAAAAGTCTTAAACATCTCACCAACCGATCTCATAAAATCCTTAACATTGTCATTATCTAGAATGCTCTGTTGAATAGACTTCTCCATGGTGTATCTCATCATCATCAGGCATGTAAGACCTGGGAAAAATAAATAAATTAATAAGTATTTATTTAATAAATGCGACAGCGAGAATCTCTAAGTTATTTAATGTGAAGAGAAAAGACAATGAACAATGGTAGCTTCAGTGGTAAAGCATGTTGATGGTGTGAGGAGGACTTGGGTTCGAGTCTTGTGAATGCCATTTGTGGATTATTTTTATTATTTAATTATTTTGCATACAAGCATGGTTGTGAACACCTGGCGATATATCATTGCCCGCCAGGCGACTCATCTCGTTTTTAAGCCATTTTGGGTTCCTACAAGGGAACCGCCTGGCGGTAGCACCCTGGTCGCCAAGCAACGCATATTGACCACCCAGATTTTTGAGTTTTTTTATGAATTGTCTGGCGGTGATGAACACTGTAAGACTCGTGGAATTTAATTAATTAACTAATTAATTAATTAATAAAGGCGGGTGGTGCGAGCCTTTATGGCATTTAATACTGGCATGTATGAAGTGGAAAAGTACTAGCTTAAGTGGTTGAGAGTACTTTATTATATGAGAGGACTTGGGTTCAAGTCCTATGTATGCTATTTATGTGTTCTTTAATTATTATTATTTTTAATAATATGCTTGATCATGTTGAGTGATAATATTATCATAGAATTATATTAATCATCACGAAAAATGAATTGGTTAAATGGTTGTGCATTGGTTTGACATGGGCATGGTTAGGGGTTTGAACCTTGGTTAACTCAAACTAAGTTTTCTTTTTGCTAAACTTATTTCTGGCAAAGAGGAAAAGGGTTGGGAACCCTAGCAACCACGTGAAGGCAGCCTAAGTGAGATAGAGTCAGAGGAAGAGCATTGGTGATCAAGGGGGAACTGAAAACAATTTCAAAATAAACTAAGGAAACCAGGTTAGGGGAGTTATTAACGTTAAATTTTATGCTAATGCATGAATTGTATGATATATGCATGTGTTTGATTTCCATGAACCTCTGTTGTTTGTTAAAATTCGAATTTCTGAAAAATTTCCAGAAACCGCCTGGTGTGTTTCTGGGTTCCTTTGAGGAACCGCCTGGTGGAGGTGTTTGAACCGCCAAGCGGCACGAACCAAATTTTGGTTCAATTTTGGTGTTCTGAGTGTTGTGGGATGACTTTAATCAGAGGGAAAGCTAATTTTAATGGTTAAGGGGTGATTAGATGTCAAACATCATTGAAATTCATTTAATTGATGGCTAAATTGGATGAAACAATAGGAATATTATCTTAGGGTTGATGGGAAGTGTTAGGGATGAACCGTAATCCTAATAACTGGGATCGTATCCTATGGAGTCATAAATTGATGGAAATCAGAGTTGTAGTGAAGGGGGTAAGGTTCGCAGGTGTAGGAACCGCCTGACGGCACCCAATTGGCCGCCAGGCGCCATACCAGAGTTGCACGGTGTTCTAATTCACAAAAAATGTTGTTTTTCGTACTTTTCACGCAACAGGAATCGCCAGGCGGTAGTTTAGTCCCGCCAGGCGCCACCTTCCTCACTTTTGGGCGCTAGGCGACAACATTTTTCTGGTTTATGCAGTTTTAGTAAAACTGCATATCCCGATTCGTTAACTGTCCGATTAAGATGAAATTTTGACAGGTGGTCCATAACATGTGGTTCTTCACTTTGCACGGTGGAGATTTGATTTGGAGGTCAATAGCTAGAGATATACATTACTCAATATTGCTAATTTGGAAATCTTTAAAATGCACGAAAAACCTCTTGATAATTCCTAGTAACTTTTAATGAAACATGATTGGGTTCTGTGGTAAGTCTCTATCAATTTGTTAGTCACATGTGGAGAATTAGTTTGGTGAAGGCATGGGTGTCAATATTAAATTGCATTGGTGCATCAGATCATGTGCTTAAAATTGTTAGAGTGTTGCTGCTTATATTTTATTTGAGCATGCTTGGGATGGTCTATATGACTAGGGGATGAATGGACATGTGAGGTGCTATAAGGCCTGAAACATTATAGATGGCAATGCTTTTCATTAAAGGTACTCTAGAATGAGAGCAAATGAGAGCAACCAGTGTGAAATGTGTTTGAACCTAAACTAAAACCAGTACTGCGCAAGCACTGGAGTAGCGCCTAGCGGTGGTGATCGATCCGCCAAGCGACAACGTAGAAATAGGGGGTTCTGGATCACGGTGGCGCCTAGCGGTAAGGAGGGGTGCGCCAGGCGGAGTTTGCGGTTCAATAAATACTAAGGCACGTGGCGCTTGGTGGTAGAGGAAGTCCCGCCAGGCGATAGTTGCAGTGGCAGTGAAGATTAAGGCGCTTAGCGCCTGGCGGTACGTGTCCCCCGCCAAGCGATCTAGAAGCGGTAGCGCCTGGCGGTACGTGTCCCCCACCAGGCGATTTTGTTGCAACACATTGGTGTTATGCTTGCTATGATGTGCATGATCTACAAGGCTTCTAGGATATCTTAAAGGTCGGGTTGCTGGTGTTCCTTGAGTTGAGCTCGGAACGTATCCCTTGAGTTGAGCTCGGGATATGGGTTAAGCAAGTGGCATTCCTCGAGTTGAACTCGGAATGGCATCCCTCGAGTTGAGCTCGGGATGGCGGATGAACACGAGTAACCCTTGAGTTGAGCTTGGGTTGGCGAGTGTTGGCGGTGTGAGTGTGCTGGTTGTGGCCAATACGGATGGGTCAAAATAGATTGCCTTCCTCAGTAGTTGACTGACGAGTTTGGTAGTCTTGGGACGTTACGAATTATGTTCGTATATGGGAATTCACCTGGCGTTACGGTGTATGATCCGTAGCATGGTTTCTCACACGTGCTCTATTGGTTGTGGCCGATAGGTATGGCAGCAAGACACCTTGAGGTACTCATTGGAAGATGTAGAACACGAATAATATGGTGGTGGCAATGTGATATGATATCAAAGGATGGAATTCCTTTGGTGTGATTGTGTGATTGGTATATTTGTGTCATATATATATATATATATATATATATATATATATATATATATATATATGTTTATTTTGTTAGCTCACCCTATCTGCTTGTGTTTGGTGATGATCGTGTACGCGGTACACGGGAGCAAATGATGTTGTAGGTGGATCTGGTGAGGCTTAGCAGCGGAGCGGGGAAAACTCATGGGAACAGTTTTATAGAGTTTTATGATTTATGGTTTTGAAATGAAGATGTAATCTTTTATGAGACTGTTTTGGTACTTTATTGAATTTTGAGAAGATTTGAACTTAGAGTTATCTTTATTATGAAATAAATTATTTGAATTTTTTTTTGCTTTTTTGGGAAATGGATTTATAATAAATGTGATTTTATTTTCTTATTATATATTATATTTTAAACCCATAATATCCGGTCGGGATGTTACAAACACTCGCTAGGCGACGCGAACCAATTTTGGTTCGATTTGGATGTTTTGGGTGTTTTGGGTTGAGTTGATTGAGGAAAACAGCTTCTTTTAATGTTAATCGATCGATGGATGTTTGTGGAATTTGAATTACATGAGATTGGAGGCGAAAATTGATACAATTGCTATGAACGTTAGTTTAGGGTTGATAGCCTTGGGTTTGCATGTTACGAGAATAATTAGTGTTTAAATTGTTTTGGGAGATTGTTAATGGATGCGCTGAGGATACAAATTATTATAATTGGAAGCGGGATTGCGTGAGAATTGATGGAAATCTGCATGCAAGGGGAAACTGGGAAAAACTGAGGTTCGTAGGTGCAAGGGGGATTTCTGGGTTCTTAGAACAACAAGAACCGCCTAGTGGCACCCAATTGGCCACCAGACGCCATACCAGAGATGCGTGGTGTTCTAATTCATGAAAAAAGTTGTTTTTCGTATTTTCATGGAACAGGAACTGCGCGGTGCTGGTTTTGTACCACCAAGCGCCAGGTTCATGATTTTTGGGCCCTAGGTGCCATTGTTTTTCTCGTTTGCGTAGTTTTCATAAAACTACATTTTTTAGTTCGTTAACCGTCCAATTTAGGTGAAATTTTGACAGGTGGTCCATAACACGTAGTTCTTCACTTTGAACGGTGGAGATTTGATTTGGAGTTCAGTAGCTAGAGATATATGTTACTCATTATTTCTGGTTTTGGAGTCTTTAAAAGACATGAATAAGCTCTTGATAATTTCGAGTAACTTCTAATGAAGCATGACTGGGTTATGTTGTAAGTCTCTATCAATTTGAATGTTCCTTTGGGTCAGCCACATGTGGAGAATTGGTTATTGGTGAATGCATGTGTGTCAATATTAATTTGCATTGGTGCAAAGATCATGTGCTTAATTTGTTAGAGTGTTGCTGCTTTATATTTTTTTGAGCATGCGTTATTCATAAGTTAGAATTGAATGCTAGCATAGATTTAAAGGGTGGAATATATATATATATATATATATATATATATATATATATATATATATATAGATATATTTTATATATATATATATATATGAATATGTGGGGATTGATGCATATGATATATGGTGATACTTGTGTATGCGTATGATGAAGCCATCTAAATTGAGATTGTGCATGTGAGTCATGTTGATTTCTGGAAGCCTATATTATTGATTGTGGATATGCATAATTATAAGAGTAGGATTGATTTTACTTTGTTCTGGGTGCTTAAATAAAACCAGTACTACGCAAGTACTTGTGTAGCGCCTAGCGGTGGTGTTTGACCGCCAGGTGATAACTACAAAACCAATAGAGAATTGAAGCATGTGGCGCTTGACGATACTTGCTGAAACAGTAGCATCAGAGGCGCTTGGCACTTGGCGGCACGTGTCCCCCACTGGGCAGTGTGGAAGCATGGTGCGCTTGGCGACTCGTGAGTAGTGCCAGGCGATGTTGCTGAGGCAAAAATGTTTGGCTTCCTTTGGTGTGCGTGATCTACAAGGCTTCTAGGATATCTTAAAGGTCGGCTTGTTGGTGTTCCTTGAGTTGTGGCTCGAAACGTATCCCTTGAGTTGTGGCTCGGGATAGGGGTTAAGCACGTGGTACTCCTTGAGTTGTAGCTCGGAATAACATCTCTTGAGTTATGGCTCGAGTATTGAATACCAAATGCTTTTATTGAAAAAGAGTATAAATCTCCCAAGGTGAAAAAGAGATTCTAACGAAGTCGAACTACACCTAATTATAAGAGTTTATCGTCGTGTTACTGGTGAAGATCGAAGAAAACGCTTAAGTCAGTATAATCATATAGAAAAACTCTATAATGTAAGAGTGAGTATGAGAATTGAATGAATACTCCATAAAAATGTTTTTCTGTAAACCTTTTTTAATCTAGACTAAGTGTATAAGAGGTGTTCAAAATAAATAAATAATTAATATTATTTTGCTGATTATTTATTATTTAATCAATTAAAATTATATATATATATATATATATATATATATATATATATATATATATAAAGAAAATATCCAAATTATATTGATATAATTCATGTAGTTTGGATTCTATTATATATAATTAGATATTATATTATAACTGCATATTCTTATATAGTTCGGATATGAGTTGGTAAAAGATTGAATTTATTCATTTCAAATTTGGTTTGTTAATGAACTCATGGTAGGCTTAAAATTAATTTAATTTACGAGAGAGTACAGTAGTACAAGTTATCCAAAATACAAATTTAATTTTTTTCATTTTTTCTCATATGTGTCCTGAGGTTGGACTACCAGGGAATGTCCTTGGTGTTTGCCTCAGAAAATTAATTAACTGTATTAAAATATAAAGAAGAGTTTTAAGTAAATAATATTTAATAAATTAAAAAAAATATAAAATGAAAACAATTAATGACAAAAATGTCAAAAATGGGATTTGAACCCACACCCTTTTTCGAGGACTAAAACTTGAGTTTGGCGCCTTAGACCACTCAGCCATCCTGACATTAGACATAAATTTGCTAACCCTAAAATGAACATGATTTGATGGTATTCAAATACAAAAAATTATGGATATGATATGCTATTTTAAAATCGCCTACTTAATTTAATTTAATTATAGTTTTAGAATTTATAACATAGCATAAATTCTTAATCGATTTTAAAGTTTTAAAATAATTCATATAACATAAATTAGATGACTTGAAAATTTAGGAAATTAGATTTATGTTTACCATTTATTATTTTAGTCATTAAAATAAAGTTAAAGAAATATAAATATTCATCACTATAAATTATAAATATATAAATACGTTATTAGTAATATCATATGACAATAATTAAATTGTTGCCATAGTTTTGTCAACCATTTGTGACAATAATTTTATGTTATTATGTTAGATGTTAGAATTGTATTTGGTTTAATATATTATAATTTTTATGTATATGATTAATTATTTATGGACGACGCAACTTGATTAACCAATTTTTGATGAGGTTGATTATAACTAAAGGGATATAACTTTTGTACAATCTTAGTTAGAGATGTAAAAAAAATTCGTACACGCAGGTATTTGTGAATAAAATTCGCAACGGGTAGGAAATGAATATTGTAAATGGATATCCACAGGTGATGGGTACGAGTATCTTTTATACCCGCATGTTAACAGGACAGGTACGAGTATCATAGTATCTCTACCCACAGATACTAGTACCTGCTATATTCTAATTTAAATTAAAAAAATTTTAAAAAATGATTAAAACATTAATACATTGATTTTGAATGAATTATTTTTTATCAATTAGTTTTAAAAAAGTTTCATTTCTTTGTATTTAAATGACTTGTTTGCACTATGTTTGAAATTTATAAATGTTATGCATTGTATTTTTATTTGAATTTATGGTTAAAATATGTTATTAAATATTAATTTTTTTTGTAAATATCTGCAGGTACTCGTCGATATTCGCGGATATTAAAAAAATATGTGGGTACTCGCATAATGGATATCCACAGGGATATGAGTACGGGTACGAGACAAATATTTTTTCAGCGGGTAGGGTACATGGGAACTACTACCCGTACCCTATCCGCCCCGTTGACATCCCTAATCTTAGTATCTCGAGTTTTAACAAGAACATTATTTATAGAAAGACCTTAATAGTAAATTAGTATCTATTTTTGATGAATTTGTTCAATTTAGTACTATTTTTTTCTTATTTAATCAAGTTTCAATTTTTGTCAAGTTTTGTCAATTTAGTTCTATTTAGTTCAGACGATAAGTCCCGACCGCTTCCACTGGAACTTTATCTTTATTGCCCATGAAGACAAACTTCTCATTTGGGTTTATGGTTCGGGTTGTAAGAAATCCCTACATCACATTAGAAACATGAGTCGTACATCCAGAATCAATCCACCACGTATTATGGGGAACTTCAGTTAAGTTTGATTCAAAACATATGTAAGCATTATGCTCACCTTTCTTTTCGAACCAAGCCTTACGCTTTATGCAGTCCTTCTGGAAATGTCCAGACTTCCCACAGAAATGACATTTGTCATTTTTCTTCTGGATTTTGGTTGAGGACTCGTCAATCTTTAGTGGTTCTTTACCCTTTCCATGTTTCTTAGCAACTTTCTTTCCAACAGCTCATTGATTCTTCACATATTGAATAGAGTGACTTCCTAAGTTCTTCAGTCGGGTCTCCTCCTGAACTAGCATACTGTGCAATTCATGCACATTCCACTCGTCTTTCATGGTGTTGTAGTTCATTTGGAACAGACCATACTCAGACGGTAATGAGTTCAGAATAAACTACACGAGAAAACCTTCATCCACTGCCATTCCTAAAGATTTAAGTCTTGCTGCGATATTTGTCATCTCGATCACATGCTCATGCATAGTACGTGAACCGTCAAACTTCATAGTGGTTAACGTACTCATCAGTGTCCCAGCGAGAGACTTATCAGCAGTTTGGGAGCGCTCTTCCACAAATTTCATAAATTCTTTTGCGTCATCAGTTTTGGGAAGAGCTAACTTTATATTGCTTGCTATGCTCATTCTCATAAACATTAAGCTAAGTCTGTTTGATCTTGCCCAAGCTTTGTAATGGGCTTTCTCTTCATTGCTACTAGCATCCGTGATAGCAGTCGGCTTTTCAACTTGAAAAGCTAGATCAAGATCCAACACACCTAAGTGAAATTGGACTTGCTCACTCCAGTCAGGAAAATTCAACCCATTAAAGACTAGAACAAACGAAGCATGCGAGTGTAAAGATACCGGAATAGAGACTGCAATTAACACATGCCTAACATCAACGCTTTGAGTCATAAAACTAAACGTAAAAACAGATTCAGATATAAACAATCATTCTATGCATACTAATGTTCTCCTTTGGGAGATCCAATAATATACAAACATAAACATAATGATGCTAATCATATTATAATATGCATCAACTAGAATCACCTACTACCTTTGGGTATATAAATAAAACTAGTGACACATACAAAATTATCTACAATCATATTCATTAATTATGAGAACAATTAATCAACCTTTGGGTGAACCTTAAATGTCTTATAATTAATTAATTTCAATTAACCCATAAATTTAATTATTCATAATTTAGCATCCATACTATGGGTAATTAGAATAAAACATTAATAATTTGAAATCACAAAAACTTTAAAATTTTGGCCACTTTGGTGACTAACAAAATTTATCATACTTGATTTCAAATAAATAAATAAATATACATTTAATTGCTATAAACTTTATATAGCATCCTCATTAATTTTAATTTAACAATAACAAACATAAATATTATTGCAAATTAAAATAAAATTATTAATTATTTATATATAAATAATTAATAATAATTTATTGGTGGCGTAAACCTATAAACACTACCCATTTTCCTGATACACATTCATACATTAACAGCACACGTTCACACTTCATTATGTCATTCATACAGTAACGATTTTTTTTAAGCCATTCACACATTGTTGCATTAATTACTTTATACCAAATTAAAAAAAAAAAATTCATACTACAAACGTGATAGCGGAAGACATAATTCTTTTAAAAGCACGCATACAATTCCAAGCAGCAGCGGATGCAATATTTTAATGGCAGCATCATCGTTCTTAAAATTAAATTAGGGTTTATAACATTAGGGGAAAATATCATAAGGGAGAAACATCACATAATAGGAGAATCATAAATTCTACAATCTTGCTCTAATACCACATGTAAAACTAATTAAGAATCTTTAAGAGTTATGATTCTCACTCGATAAAACATAATAGAGCACTAACATTGATCCATGGGAGATCCTATGAATATGCGTTCTTCAAATTTGTAATCTTGTGTGCTCTTCAATAACCGTTTCTCAATCTATCTCTTTGTCTTTCTTTCTCTTCTCACACATTCTTGATGGGTTACTGTGAAAAGAACCTTATGGCCAGAGACAGAACCCCAATTCCTTTTATAAACCAACGTCCATCAAGTTGATTTTTATTTTATCTTTATCTTTATTTTATTTTATTATCACTTCCCATAATAATAACCAATAAGTCTTTATATTTTATTAAATCACAATTGGTCCATCATAATATTTCAAATGAGTGACTAATAGAATTAATTCTAACTAAAATAATATACTAATAATCGATTATTTGAAATAAATATAAACTTAAAAATACTGATTCAATCATACTAAATTTAAGAAGAAAATGTTGTTAAATCTATCAACCTTTATATTCCAAAATAATTTACATGATGTATAAAAGTAAACTTTTTGGTGATTAAATAAATTGTTACATTTGTTTTATATTAGTTTTAAATTTTTTGGATAAGATTTTTCTCAAAATTTTGTTTCCAGTTTTATATTCTCGCTGCAACTAACCTTTCTTCTGGTTGCTTTTTTTCAGCCTCGGAGAAGAAATTTTCTGGAAGGGGTCTTCTGCTTTTAATCCAATAAGCTTGCAACAAAGCATTCCCAATTCATCCAATGTATGAATGATGAAACTGACCACTCTCCACATCTTCGCTGAACCCAATTCAAATATTAAAAAGGTGAAGGTTCAATATCAAATCAATCACTATATATATTTCAGACCCTGGATGATGCGATCAAGTGCTGCTAATTGCTTCAATTCCCCCTACACCTTATGGGTTGCTTATTAGGGACATGACTTCGTTTGAAGTAGAAGAAAGCAGTCAATGACCACACCACACACAGTCTAATATTATGTTCCAGCACCTTAACGCCCCCGTTTGGGTTACAAGCCACCACGACCTGGCTCGGCAATACCTCTTGTGAGTCAAAGGCTTATAAGTCCTTTATCTTCGGTTAACTGTGCGATGTGGGACTTCAAAAGAAAAGAAGAGGTATGCTACTTGGCTACGTTTTCGATAACTTTGAGTCTTTTGGTACACTAAATCTAAATCAACACGAGTTCTCCTGCTGAAATTTTTAGGTTTAGAAGCAGTAGTGGTGGCATTTGATGAGGAAATTGACTCATTAGAATTAGATATTATTGGCTCAGGGTGTTTGTCTCCAAGTGAAAACTTCTTCGCTTTCTTCGCTTTCTTTTTGGACAGCACGACTGGAATACTACCAAACATGATACAATTCTCGATGTCATGATCAGCCACAACCTGCTATCAAATCATGAAAATTAAAAACAACAGATCTGTAATCGCAAAATGCAGCAGAGAAAGCCTAATACTACAATTTTTATTTAATCCTACAAGCCAACAAAGCCAAATTAAGGTACAGGTTTCGTTCATTATTTCTGTTTTGTGAAACAAAAATAATGGTTCATTCATCAAGTCACTGAACAATGACATAAGACTATTGAATCATACATGGTTTTTGCGGACAGCAGAGACTGCAACAGATGGTGAAGAGTTGGTGGTAGAATTCACAATTTTTCCCATCTTGTTGGAACCCATGAATGGAATTTGGAGAAAGATGCGGTTGCAGATTGGTGACTGAGGAGATTGAAAGTGAAATAGTAACTTAAGAGAAATGGGGAGTGAAACAAGCATGGATGCTATTAAAAACAACCAGTCATCAAACACCTTTGGTTTGATTCCTATGAGATGTTACTTGATACATCCAATGATATGTAACTGTGACTTAGTTAAGATTGTAAATATCAATAGTTTTTTGGGAAAATATTAGGTTTGTAACTGTAACATACACCAGACATAAATTTTATTGTAATCAATAGTGTTTCCTCACAGGATTTAAGGAAGTGGCCACTTATATTGAAATTGAAGCAAGCAACTTATGGACTTTGGTTTGATGGTGATGATTCGTATGCAATTTACAGCTCTATTACACTTCCACACAACCTTTCAATCTAAAAGAACTTTTAAAACTAAAAACAGTTTAAAATTTTGATTTGATTTAATTTATTTTTGTAATTCTTTTCAAATAATTTATGAAAATAATTTATTGGGTTTATATACCAAGAGAGAGTGAAATTTATAGGATAATTTCATTTATCAAAGTTATGTTTTTCGAAAAATATTTTATTAAAGTTAGATATTGTAATGAAAGAGTTTGAATATTAAGTGACACTATCTATATCCAAAAAAGTCTTACCTGATATTTACTTAGAATTCTAGGAGTTTGGAAGAACAAATAATATATTTTTCCTAGAAGTACACTTATTATCAATTTATGTTCAACACATTTATTACCAATTTATGTTCAACACACTTATTCTCAATTTATGTTCATTAAAGTCTATTAAAGTTTAATCTTCATTAGTTTTATGTTTCCCTGCCTTTAAGTCTAGGCATAGTTAAAACAAAATTATCAACATGTAAATTCAAAGTCAAAGATGGAATGTGGAAGGTTTCTTTTTAAGGATGAGTTAAATTTTAGATTAAATTATTCATTTGGTCCCTATTTTCGTAACAAAATTTGAATTTGGTCCCTCAATTTTTTTTATCTCAATTTAGTCACTATTTTGAGAAATTTGATGCAATCAAGTCCTTTTGTTAAATGAGGTGCCACGTGTCAGTTTCTGATTTTTTTTATAATATTTTAAAATGTAAAAAAAATTAAAAATTTGCCACATGTTAAGCTGACATCGTGCCACATGGCCGTGATAATGCCACGTGTTACAATTATGTCAGATGTCATTTTTTCATTCTCAATTTGGTTCCTGTATTTTAATTTTTCTCTCAATTTAATCATTGTAACAGAAATTCTAGGTTAAGGAAAGTTGAACTTGTTTCTTTACTCTTTTGCAGTTTGATGCTTGATTCTTGTTGTTTGCTCTCATGTATGAACACATCAAAATGTTGAATGTCTGTCTTTATTTTCTTGCCGTTGGTTTTTTTGTGACTTTCGAGTGTGTGAACCTGTGCATGATTTTTTATTCGTTGGCTTGGTATAGCAAATTGTTGGGTTGATTTGGTGCGGTAGGGGATACAACTGTGAAGGTTTGGAGTGGGTCTTTCTACGTCAATCGATGGGCAGCGTTAGAGTGTGTATGTCTGACGCAGTTTTGATTAAAACCCTATTTATCAGAGTTTCATGGGGTGGGATGGAAACACTTGGTGGGCAACATTTGTACCTTTTGGGTTAAAACCTAATAACCTTGGTTAGGAGCGTGATTCAGTGTCGGCCTTTGGTTGGTTATTCACACTCATTGCACATAAAAATTGTTATCAAAATTTAAGCGAGGAAGAGTGCAGTCATTGGGTATGTATTGTTGGTATTGCAGGGGTGCGTTTATTACAAATCAAATACATAACCAAATGTTTTCGAAAATGGGTTACGTTTTGGTTAGTTTCCAGTGCATTCCTTTTGCTTCAAACTTAGTTTAATTCCATGGTATATTATTTGATCAAGGGGGCCCACTGTTGAAAAAAAAAAAGGGAAACACATTTATGGGTGTGGGGCCGTTTTGTCTCTTCCATCGGTTTAATTCACTTTTAGATTCATTTCTTTTATAATTGTGTGGTTGCACGTGAGTGAATGGATTTTGGCCTAGAATTTATGACATCTTTGTATCTAATGGGACCACGAAAGTGAGAAAGGGTTTAGTTAATTTTGGATTCTTCCTTGTTCATTTTAAGGGAGGGATATAATATATTATATATCTATATCTTAAGCTATATTAAGTGTGGGTTATTTGATACGTGTATATATCTGTATATATAATATAATGATAGTATAATATTATGTAAAAGATTCAATTCAAGTTTCAAGATTGGATGGCAGTGGGGTATCTTATATATTAACCATGAAAACCTAAGAAATAGAAGGTAAAATTATTTAAATCTAATTTCATTCTCATTTTTATATCAAGATAATATAATATTTTATCTTGTATAGGAATTTGGGAATTTTAATATACATTCTTAGAAAATTTTGGGTTGACATGAGGGTTTGTTTAAAGGGAATTTTGTGGGTACTGTTTGAGATAAGTCTAGGTGTTTTATGAGAATATGCATTTTGGGTTATTTTCTTTACAGTTCATATGAATATTGACTAACTCTTGGTTAAATACAAGTGTTGTCATAGTCTCAATTGTAAAGGCATATATATATGAATATATAATTGAAGTAGGAGATATGTGGTTGTGCAATCGAGTGCCTTTAAACTGACCAAAGTTGGTGCAATTACGTTGTTTCTTAGATTTTTTGTGCAACAGGGACTGTCAGGCAGTGGTTTTCTAATTCGTTACCGTTCAGTTTAGCTGAATTTTTGACAGAGGATTCATAACAGGTGATTATTTAATTTGAACGGTGGAGATTCGAATTGGAGGTCTATAGCTAGAGATATATGATACGCGTAATTGTAAGAAAGATGAAAGAAAACGAAAACTGGGTAAAAATGTAAGATATGACATGAAAAAAAACGAAATATGGGTAAAAATAATAGTCTATGATGTACTATTTGATTGTAAAAGGTCAAAATAAACACGAAAATCGGGTAAAAATAAAGAAATCTGGTGATAAAATGCATTACATAAAAATACCGAAAGAATTTGGGTAAAATGCATTACATCTAAGATAAAAACTAGTGATAAAATACCGAAAAAAGGAAAGATACCATCAACGTAACAAAATGACCAAAACAGGGATGAAGCAAAAAAAAAAAAGAAGAAGATGAACGATTTGCTTGTAAAAGGTGAAAAAATTCAGAAAAATTGGTAAAAAAAACGGAAGATGGTCATAAAAATTACATACCAGTTAAGTTGTACAGCAAAAAATACTCTTGCATGTGTTTGAACTCTTCATTTGAAGCCTGTCAACAAAAGAAAAATAACATCAACGCAAAAAATAGTTAGATCAAAGTAAATATAAGAAAAATCTGACCTGTTACCTTGAAAAAGCTGAAACCAAAAAAAAATCTAGGTAAAAAAATGATATCTCGTAGTGACCAATGTTAGACTAATTTCAGTGATCAGTAAAAAATGACCAAAACAGAGATCAGGAAAAAAAAAAGAAGATGAACGATTTGCTTTTAAAAGGTGAAAAAAATAAACATTGGTAAAAAAAAGGAATCTGGTCATAAAAATTACATACCAATTAAGTTGTACAGCGAGAAAGACTCTTTCATGTGTTTGAACTCTTCATTTGAAGCCTGTAATCAAAAGATAAATACCATCAACGCAAAAAATAGTTAGATCAAAGTAAATATAAGAAGAATATGAGTTGTTTGCTTCAGAAAGCTAAAAATAAAAAGGAAATCTGGGTAAAAAAAAACCATATGTCGCAGTGATCCATATTAGACTTGTAGAAAAAAGAAAAATACCATCAACGCAAAAAATAGTTAGATCTAAGAAAATATAAGAAGAATATGAGTTATTTGCTTGAGAAAGGTGAAAATAAAAACGAAAACAGAGATACAACATCTTCAGATCTTGGTAAAAAAAAAACGATATCTTCGGATCTTCTCATTTCATTCATCTGAAAAGAATGACGAAAACAGAGATACCACAAAAATAACTACAGATCTGAAGAAGTTAGACAAATCGAAAAAGAGAAGTCTGAATTTAGTATATTTAATATTGGATTTAGTATATTAAAGTTTTAAATTTGTACGATAGTTTTACCTGAAAATATATGTAAGATATTTATCTCTTATCCAATATGATAGCAATAGTTAGTTCTCGATTTAGTGGAAAGTAGTCAATAACCAATTATATTTTTGGTTTATTTTAAATACTATTTTTTAGTATTTTAGTTTAGATTCAAAAGTTTATAAATACTTATTAATCTTATATAGAATATTTAGTCAATTCTCTCATTCACTTCAATACTCAATTATATTTTCACAGTCTTCATCAACAACTCGGTGATGAATCCTCAAAAGTTCAAGTTCGATTTTTCAAAAATATTATTCTTTCCATCGTCACTCATTCCTGGTTAGAACAAACTAAACTATCATTATTTATCAATTATATAATTTAATATGTTTCAATTTTGATTTTCATTTATTCTTTAAATACATTTAATTTGTATGATTTCACATAGTGAAAATATAATATATATTTTTTTGTATAGGAATGGAATTAGATAAAAAAGTGGATGCAAATTATTGATACGACAGATCCTTTGTACGAAAAAGGAGTTCTTAACTTTATTGAATTTGCATTTAATGGCTTTGAGGAAGGAATTCTATTTCGAGGTGATTATTTGAAATCAACATCATGTCCAACCTGTAAATTTCCTCGATATAAAGATTTGAATAACAAGTTACCCAACAAAGTTATGCGTTATTTCCTTTTAGCTCTAAGGTTACAACAATTATATGAATCACCTGATATTGCAAAAGAAATGAGTTGGCACAAAGATAGGCCTTTTTACGAAGATTGGAAAATGAGACATCCAACTGATTCTATTGCTTGGAAAAGTTTTGACTTAGAATATCCATCATTTGCAGAAGATTCACGCAATGTTAGACTTGGCCTAGCAAGTGATTGTTTCAATCCATTTGGAACATGAGTACTTCATATAGTGTGCGGCCCGTTGTTTTAATTCCTTACAATTTGCCACCTTGGATGTGCATGAAGGATTCTTATTTCATAATCTCAACACTTATTAGGATTCTTATTTCATAATCTCAATACTTATTATGGGTCCTAAAGCTCCTCGAAATGACATTGATGTGTATTTACAATCTTTGATTGATGAATTAAAAGAATTGTGAGAAAAAGGTGTAGAGACATATAACGCGTCAATGAAAGAAACGTTTCAATTACATGCATCAATTTTGTGGACTATTAATGATTTTCTCGCATATGGAAATCTATCAGGATGGAGTACTAAAGGAAATTTTGCATGCCCTTGTTGTAATGAGGATACATGGTCCTTAAGTTTACCAAATGGAAAAAAAAATTGTTATATGGGAAGTTATCGATTTTTGCCACTTCAACATTCTTGGAGAAATAATACCAAAGCTTTCGATGGTACTAAAGAAAAGCGTCTAGCTCTAAGACAATTATCCGGACATGATATAGTTTAACAATATCAACAATTTGATCAGGTTAATATTATTATTTTTGTTACTAAATATTGATTCAGTTATTTTTATATTTTTATTATTTATTTAAATAATTGTTAAATTTATATATTATTTTCTCTCTCTTCAAGATCGAATTAAAGGAAAAGATATCATTCATTTAAATATTTTTTAAAATTTAAACATTACGGAAATGAGTTCAACATTTTTTATCATTTATTTTTGCTCTTATTAATTAATAATAATTATATTCAGGTGACATTTGGTAAGTTTATAAGGAAAAGAAAGCGAGGAGGAATACAATTACTCAAGAATTGGAAGAAAAAAAGCATTTTTTTTAGTTGTCTTACTGAAAATGTCTAAAATTATGCCACAATCTAGATGTCATGCATATTGAAAAAAATGTTAGTGATAACATAATAAGAACATTGATGGATCTTGAAAATAAGACAAAAGATAATATAAACTATCGATTTGATCTTGCCTATATGGGTATACGTCCAGAGCTTCATGCGACTATGAGTGAAGAAGGAAAATACACATATTCGTCTGCATGTTATACCATATCATCTCAGGAAAAACATACATTTTGTCAATTTCTAGTGAAAGCAAGTAAAATGGGAAATCCTCTTTATTTATTTATTTATATATATATATATATATTTATAAAAGATGGTAGATATCTATGCTAACCTCGCCTTCTCTTTGTTAACCTCGCCTTTTAGCTTTTTCATTAATTTTCTCCAGTTTACGCTCTCTTCTATTGTTTTTTCTTTTTTTCCTTCCTCTCTTACAAAGTGTTAACGTTTGCATTTATAAAAAAGAAGGTAATCATTGCTTCTTATTCAAACTGAAATTAATTCTCTTCAGTTTGCTTTTCCTTGAGATTTTCATTTTCCTTTTCACTCCAAAACAATAAAATGCACATATTTATGTCACTAAGTCATTTAAATGTTACATTGTCTTATAATTTCTTTATCTTTTATTTTTAATTAGTATTAATTTTCATTTTGACATCTCTAATTTTCATATATCAACTATTACTCGTTATTCATTATTATTGTTATATATTTGTTATTCAGTCTAATGCTTATTCATTTAATTCAAAACTTTTATATATAATTAAACGTTTCTATAATAGTTCAATCATTCACTAATACAAAAAAGGTCTTCAACGTCACTTTTTTAACGTCTGCTCAAAAGAACACCAACGTAAAAAATGACTGGTGGCAGTTTTGTAAATAACTGGACAAATTTAACGTCTGCCCATCAGTGCCCCGACGTCATCTTCAAAAGGACGTCGGCCTATCAGCTCCTTGACGTCAAATTACGTCGGCCCTAGAGATCCCCGACGTTAAATTACGTCAGCCTAGCACAGCACAGACGTCAATTTTTTCCTAAAACCAACGCGAACCCCTCTCCTCCCCTCTGTTACGTTGCGCGTTCTTCTCCTCCGTGTCGGCGACAGCGAGAGCCACCATTGCAGGTCAGTTTCTTCATTTTTCACCACTGAAAGTTGTTGGGTTTTGATTTGTGGATTGATTTAGGAGTTTTTGTTTTCGTCTCCATTTTGCAGTGTTATTCTTCGTCTCCGTGGTGTGTGAAATGGAATATTGGCCTCCCACATTCTCCCCTCCGTGTCGGCGACAACGCCATTGTAGGTACGTTTTTTCATTTTCCACCACTGAAAGTTGTTGGATTTTGTTGTGTGGATTGGTTTTGAGTTTTGAGTTTTGAGCCCAATATTTATCGTTTTCGTTCCCATTTGGTAGTGTTTTTCTTTCCCATATTTGGCCAGCCAGTAGCACGTTCGGCCCCTAAGACCACTCTCCTCCAACTTCGATTTTGGTTTTGCAAAAAGAGGTTATCTTTACTTATCCTTCTTTTTGCATTTTGTTAGTGTGTTCATATTGTATGTATGTAATTGAATTTTTTTTTACCATTGTAGTTTAACATTTTGAATATTTTTTAGTTAGTTTTTTGGGTCTACTTTTTATTTTGAATTTTTGTATTAATATTTACATAATTTTGAAAGAAATTTATGTTTATTGTTAGATTTCTTTTATTTAAAATATTTTCAATTTTATTTGATTTTTTAATACTATGGTTGCATTGTCGTTTTATATATGAAGATTTATTATAATTTTAATTAAATACTGAGCGAACCTTAGTTCCCGTTTAAGATTTAGTACAAATGATTAAATTTTTAATCGTTTGTATTAAATCTTGAATTGTCCGATCGGACAGTTTGGAAGAATTATTTTTCATAATTTGTTATAACGCATACATTGAGGTTTATGCATAAATTTCACAAAATTTCGATTGAGGCTAATTTGTGTTGTTCTCTGGATGCATACTTGATTGTGATCATGATTAATCACTTTCATTTCGTGTATTTCAGAGACCAATGCGAAATGCTGTCGAAATTTTGTGAAATTTATGATGTTTGACTTATTTGTATATGTGTTAGCAAATTATGAAAAATAATTTTTTCGAATGGGTAGGACCTCACCTAGTGAGAGTTAAAAGTTTGAGATTGATTGAGTTTTTTACGAACATAGTATGGATCGAAGCTGGATGAATGAGCGTCACATAAGTGAAGAGTATGAAAAAGGGGTTTTTGAGTTTTTGCAATATGTTCAAGAACACGCAATCTCAAGTAACGGGACATATTTTTGTCCTTGTGTTCGTTGTCTTAATCAAATACGTCATGACTTGGGAACAATGTGTGTTCATCTATTCATCTTTGGTATAATGAGAAGTTATACACTTTGGACTTGACATGGAGAAGTATTAAACAAGCCTACAACGTCACGAGGAACAGATTATGTAGACGACTGGATGAATGATCATTTAGAAGATATGGTACGTGATGTTGGGGAGGAGAATTTTGGAAAAGTTCATTTATATGATTCTCTTAAGTCCGATTCAGAGGAAGAATTGTACCCAGGATTGTCAACAACTTTGAAATTATTCAGTTTAAAAGCAAGGCATGGATGGACGGATACAAGTTTCACAGAATTGTTGGAGTTGTTAAAGAAGATGCTTCCAGAAAATAACACGTTACCTATCCGTAATTACGA
The DNA here is from genome assembly GCF_037176805.1 of Vigna unguiculata. Taxonomy (NCBI): domain Eukaryota; kingdom Viridiplantae; phylum Streptophyta; class Magnoliopsida; order Fabales; family Fabaceae; genus Vigna; species Vigna unguiculata. The sequence continues at coordinate 40,492,114 of NC_140801.1, forward strand.
GGCGAAGAAAGTTTTATGTCCAATGGGTTTGGAATATCAAAAGATACATGCATGCCCAAATGATTGTGTTTTATACAGAGACGAGTTTGCTTCACTAAAGGCGTGTCCAACATGTGGTTTATCGCGGTTTAAAAAGAAAATTGATGGAAAAAGTGGCGATGAAGACAAAGATGGTCCACCTGCTAAGGTGATGTGGTACCTTCCTATAATACCTAGATTCAAACGACTATTTTCCATTAAAGAAGATGCAAAAAACCTGAAATGGCACGTTGATGAAAGAAAGTGTGATAATCTTCTTCGACACCTAGTTGATTCTCCACAATGGAAGAAGATTGATGAAACATTTCCAGAATTTGGTGCTGAGCCAAGAAACTTAAGACTTGGACTTGCTACAGATGGTATGAATCCTTATGGGAACTTAAGTAGCAAACATAGTTCATGACCAGTTTTGCTGATGATTTACAATTTATCTCCTTTGTTATGCATGAAGAAGAAATATATGATGGTATCTATGATGATATCGGGTTCTAGACAACTTGGAAATGACATTGATGTGTACCTAAAGCCGTTGATCGATGATTTGAAACTGTTATGGGAAGAAGGTGTCGATGTGTATGATTCATATTCTCAAGAATTGTTTTGTTTGCGTGCAATGTTGTTTTGCACCATAAATGATTTTCCGGAGTATGGAAACTTGAGTGGTTACAGTGTTAAAGGTCATTTTGCATGTCCCATTTATGAAAAAAACACGAGTTATATTCAATTGAAGCACGGTCAGAAAATTGTGTATACAAGACATTGAAAGTTCCTTCCTCGAAATCATCCTTATCGTAGAATGAAAAAAGCATTTAATGGAAGTCTTGAGGATGAAGTTGTAGCAAGACCCCGCAATGGTGAATAAATATATAACCAAGTGGAAAACATTGACATTGTGTTTGGGAAACATCCAAAGAAAAAGACCACGGAGAAAAGCATTTGGAAGAAACGATCAATCTTCTTTAATCTTCCATATTGGTGTAAACTTGATGTACGACATTGTACGGACGTGATGCACGTCGAAAAAAATGTATGTGATAGCGTCATCGGGACTTTACTAAATGTAAAAGGAAAGACTAAAGATGGAGTTAAAGCACGACAAGATTTGGCTGAAATGGGCATCCGTTCTGAGTTACATGCACAATCAATTGGAAGACGAACCTACCTGCCTCCAACTTGTCACACTCTTTCTAGAAAAGAGAAGCAAATTTTTTTGTGAGTGTTTAAGAAGTGTGGAGGTTCCCCAAGGTTACTCTTCAAATATTAGTAGCCTTGTTTCTATGCAAGATTTAAAGTTAGTCGGTTTAAAGTCTCACGATTGTCATGTGTTGATGCAACAACTTTTACCAGTAGCTTTTCGAGCCATCTTACCTACTTCTGTCAGAGGTATTCTAACACATTTGTGTATGTTCTTCAATGCCATATGCAAGAAAGTTATTGACCCTCGAGTGTTAGACGATTTGAAAAATGAGGCCATTAGACTATTGTGTCAATTGGAAATGTATTTTCCACCTTCATTTTTCGATATCATGGTTCATTTGATAGTTCATCTTGTGAGGGAAATTCGATTATGTGGGCCAGTTTTCTTGAGATGGATGTACCCAGTGGAAAGATACATGAAGATCTTAAAGGGATATGTCAAGAATCAGTATCGACCAGAAGCTTCAATTATAGAGCGGTACATTGCAGAAGAAGCCATTAAATTCTGCTCAAGTTATATGCCAAGTTGTGAACCAATTGGAGTTCCTAAGACTAGACATGAAGGTAAATGTGAAGGTAAGGGTGTACGTGGAGTGAAGATTCAAAGTCTTAGTAGAAAATTAGTTGATCAAGCCCATTTGTACATCTTAAACAATACTGTAGAGAACATTCCTTACATTACGCAACACATTGATGAAACGAAATCAGCACATCCACGAATGAGTGAAAAATGGGCACTTAATGAACATAACAAAACATTATTATCATGGTTTAAGAAAAAGGTTTACGCGACTCCAAATGTTTTTGAAACTCTATTGAGGCTAGCTCGTGGACCAAACACTGATGTCATAACATATGGCGAGTACTACATAAACAATCATTGTTTCTATTCAAAGATGGAAGATGACAAAAGTAGAGTTCAAAATAGTGGGGTTAGACTTCAAGCTGAATTTGTACATTTTGCCAATTCTAAGGACAAGAATTCAATTACAGCATCCATGAGTTACTTTGGAATAATACACGAAATATGGGAAGTTGATTATGTGACTTTTAGAGTGCCAGTCTTCAAGTGTAAATGGTTTGATAGTAATTCGGGTGTTGGCACAGATGACTTTGGCTTTACTTTGGTGGATCTTAACAAGATGAGTGATACAAATGAACAATTTATTAGGACTAGTCAAGCAAGACAAATTTTTTATGTCATTGATCCAACCAATCAGAAATTGTCAGTTGTATTAGAAGGAAGAAACATGCACGTAAATGATGATGAAGATTGTCTAGACATACTTGAGACAACGTCTTTCTCATCAAGAACCATTCAAGACAAAGTTGATGATGTAACTGATGACATCCATGCTATTCGAAGTGATCACAATGAAGGCATATAGGAGAATACAATTTCTTGGTAGGTGTTTATTTAATAATATTGTCACATTTATAATTTTTTTATTTTTCTTGCTGTTTTAATATAATAGAAGTTAATTGAGTATATTTTCATTGTTAACATTTCCTAATGATATGTTTCAGGTATGACAAGCTCTAGATCAGACCACGAGGGACCTGGTAAATCTGTGACTCGGTTGCCGGATGTCACAAACCGACGAGAGAGGATGTCGGTCCACATTGATCCTCGATTGGGTGACCCCAGTGGCCCCTGGGAAAAAAGTATCGTAGCTACATAGGAATGTTGGCCAAAACGAAAGTTTCTATTGCAATTGCATGTTGAGATGACGTCGCGGAGGTCGAGAAGAACCTCCTATGGCAGGATCTTGTGGTATGTTTACTTAAACCAACTATAGTATTTTTTTATGTTACTGTTAACATAACATATTTTATGTTTTAAACAACACAAATTTAAGATTACTCCGAACACTGAGCGAATTAGAAAGGAAGTCTTATCTCACATAGCCACCAGATGGAGGGACTTCAATGCAAGGCTCACACGTTTATATATGTTTAGAGATAGACAACATGACACTCCTTGTGAGAAGTACAAAATTTCTGAGGAGGAGTGGATGCAATTTCGTGCATGTAGAGAGTCTGGAGACTGGTAGGTTTGTCTGTTAAATTTGTTTATAGTGACACTAGTCATACATTTGTGTATTAAAACTATTAAATAATGTTATGTGTGACAACAAAATAGGACAGCAGCCCAACAAAAACAAAGGCTTAATGATACACCACATATACTCTCTCGAGGTGGTTATGCATTATTGGAGAAAAAATTGAAAAAGTCTCGTGCACAGTCTCTAGGACTTGAGTCCCCTGACCTAGTGGATGCAATTCCTAGGTACGAGATGTGGAAGGCTGCTCGGACTAAGTCCGATGGGCAAATGACATCACAATCATCTCAAATCATATCTCAAAAAATAGTAAGTACAAACCTTATTTGACTATCATAGTTCATATGTTTCTCCTTTTGATTAAACTTTCTTTTGTGGTGTAGGATGAATTAATTGAGCAAGAGACTCAGGGTTTGTTTGTTGGCCATGGTCGGGACGATATACTCACAACGGCAATTGGAAGGCCAGAGCACCCAGGACATGTGCGTGGTGTTGGAGGTGCCATTGGTCTTCGAGATTACTTTGGTCCTCCACAAAGCTTGAATTGTTAGTCAAAAGGCCTTGAGGAAGCTGGAGCAACAAATGGAGGAAAGATTCAACCAACGCATAGGAATTATGGAGCAACGTTTTATGGAACAACTTCAAAAACAACAACAAATACAAAGAACACTTGAAGAAAAGCTTCAGTCCATGCAGCAACAGAACATGGAATTACCCACTCAAGCTCCAACAGGACAACGTGTGAGTACAAAAGGCTCATGCTCTGGTGTAGATCATACTGACTACACAAGTCAGTATGAGCTATTGGTTGATGAAGACCCCCGTGCATAATGGCCATAGGACGACAACTTCAGGGTGGGGAGACTATCCATGGTGTTCCTCTATTGCCGCAGTATGTGCGTGTGATGATTGATGAAGTTCGAGATCCCTATGCTCAAGTGCTTGTGCCAACTTCAGAAATCCAATTTCTTGGGGAAGCTTTAGGCACATTTATTGCTTGGCCTAAAGCATTGATCATGCCATACTTTAGCCCACCAAAGGTATTATGACATCATGTTTTTAGTAGTTCAATCTTACAATTTATAAAACTTTTAACGTCAAACCTTTCTAAATCTTTATTTCAGTCCACTCGTCCTGAAAAACAGCCGATCTGACGTCCACGTGTTATACGTGAAGATGATGAAATGACAGAAGCAAAAGATGATCCTCTAGGAAAGCTGCTTCTGAAATTACACAAGTTGAAAAAAGGACCGGTAGAGTTAGAGTGGGAGTTAAGAGTATTTGGCCTCCATTGTCATGTCCCATTGTACATAAACCTGAATGATGCACTAAAGATAATTACAAGAGACAAGATGTTAAATATTTCAGTCATACAACTATGGTGCATGTAAGATTTTTTTTATTGTATTTCATATTTAAAGCAAGGAATTGGTACGTTTTAATATTATACCTAACTATCTTCTTGTAGGTACATGGACAAAGTCATTGTGGACCAAGGTCGATCTTTCATCTATGGATTCATTGAACCTCAAACAATTCAACCTTCGGGAAACTCACCTGACCATATCAAACTTTATTTGCAAACATGGATGGTTGAGTCAAATAGAGAGATCTACTTTGCACCATACATTGATTCGTAAGTGTTTTTGCTAATAATATTTTGTGAAGTATTATTAATTATTTTGGCTAAGTACTTGTGATTGATGGTAGGTATCATTGGCAATTTGTCTCATCATTCCAAGACAATGCCTAGTTGTATGGTTTTGTTCATGCCATAGGAAGATTCCACCAGCTTTTAAAACCATGTTACAAGAGTAAGTATTATTTCTTTTTCAATCCTAACCTATGTATCTACTTAGTTATAAAAACTTACATATGTTTTATGTTTCCAAAATTTCAATAGAATTGTGGGTAAGCCTAGAGGCCAACAACTTAAAGTCATATATCCAAAGGTTAGAACTCATTCATTTTAAAGTTATTAATTTATGTATGTCAACTTATGAGTTTGATGTGTTTATTTTATTTGTAATGTTCAATGTAACAAGCAAGAAGATTCATGGGAATGTGGATATTATGTCATGTCTTGGATAAGAACAATCATTCGAGCTGCAATTAAAGATGAATGGATAGAGGTAATTATATATATCTTTCACATATTATAAATCATATCAAACTTTAAAGAATGATATTCATACATAATGAAATTGTATTACTTTTTCAGCGATTCAAGAATCCATCACCTCTGCTAGATGACATTATCCACACACTAAGACAGGAATGGGCAGCATATCTATTGGAGAGATGGAGTTGATACCACATGAATTAGAACTCCTTTTAAAAACTTTATTGTACAAGAATTTCATGTTGAAACGTTTAGTTTGTTGTTATTTATATTAGTTTAGAATATATGTTGAAACTTAAGTTCTATTATATATAACTGTAACTCCAGAATTGTGCTAAAAGTATTATGAAATTGTTTTGGGAATTTTCTGATTTTCAGGTGTATGGATGTTGTAAAAATAGTCAATTTTTTTTTTAAAAAAATGGAGCAGTTTGACGTCTGATGTGCCCTGACAGACGTTATTTAACGTCTGACCGTACCAGGGCCGACGTTATTTAACGTCTGACGAGCTCTGACAAAAGTTAAATTGCGCAGGTTTTTCCATCATTTCAGCGTGAAAATTGACATCTGTTGTTATTGGCCCCGACATTGGATAACGTCAGACTCTTAAAGGACCGACGTCAAGTGACGTCTGCTATTTTTTTGACATTATTTTGACGTCACCCGATATGACGTCGGTGTTTGGGCAGACGTCAAAGGTCGAAAATGTCGGACGTTAAAAGGCTTTTTTGTGTTAGTGATTTTAAATGTTTTCATTTATTCATTTTTGCATTCAAAATTCTTTTACAGAGTTTTATATTTTATCATACATACTTTTATATATTTTAATATATACACATATACATTTTATATATAACAAAACGGTTGTATCTATATCTATCTATATGTAAGGCTCAATTATTTTTTGTTCTTATTTTTAAAGGTTGCCCCTAATCAATTGGATCTAAAGGCTGGCCCATAGTGTGTCAAGGCCCCTAAAGCAGCCAAGGTCCCTCATTCTGCACTCACTTGCCAAAATCAGTGCTCTCACTCTTCCCTCTTCTTTCCACATAAACTCTGCTAGGGTTTGGGTCTTACCCTTCTTCGCGTTAGCTCAACTCCATTCTTCAGTCCACGTAAGTTGATTCTCCATTATACCTTTCTCATTCTAGGCTCTGTCATCATGATTCTAACTAGGGTTCACCATGGTAACTCATTTTGAATCTATTCCAATGTTTTATAGCTCGTGAATCTGCTTCGTGGTCGGTAGTACTCCCTTGCTTAGGTGTCGAGATATTTTGCTAGCTTTTTCCAGGTAAGGGAAGCTAGAACTCCTTTTTCTTTGAAATATAGTGCACTTATTTTCGTTCTGGAATGAGTATGTTTGATTTATGTGGTGCTACTTTTTTTCTACATTGCACACTTTTTGTAAATGAAGGTTCCCACTTCGTTAACCATTGGATCGAGCGGAAATTTTAACAGCGGATCCTTAACACATAATTCTTGACTTTGACCGTTCGGATCTTGAATCGGAGCTCTATAGTGAGAGAAGTTTTTATCGCAAGGTCACTGTAGTTTTGTTATTGACATCATTGCACACGTTTCGTGAAATGAAGGTTCCTACTTCGTTAACCGTTGGATCGGGATGATATTTCAACAGCTGATCCTTAACACATAGTTCTTGACTTCGACCAGCTGGATCTTGAATTAGAGCTCTGTAGTGAATGCAGTTTTTATCGCAAGATCACTGTAGTTTGGTTGTTGACAACGGTGACCTTTGTTGCTAGTTTGGTGCATACCTTTCTTTATAGTTATTCAATTAAGTTGGTTTTTGTTTCATTTGGTTCTTGATTCAATCATATTTAATTTGAATATATATATACAAAATTTTGGAGCTTTACACAAGCTGCAATTTTATTTCTAAAATACCAAAATCGTTTGCATAATGTGTTGTTAAGTTGGATTGGATAAAAATTATAAGGTTAAAATACCTTTTTGGTCCCAATTTCAATCAAGTTTTTTCAAATAAGTCCTAATTTTTGTTTTGTGTTCAAATAGGTCCCAATTTTCGTCAATTTTGTTCAATTGGGTCCTTTTTTACTAACACCGTTTAAATCATTAACGGCCATGAACAGTGACTGCCACGTGTCACTTCGTGGTTTTTTTGAATTTTTTTGAATTTTATTTTTATTTTTTTGAATTTTTTTTAAAACTTTTTAAAATTTTTTTAATATCTTTTTTAAATGTACACATTCGTGGTTTTTCTGAATTTTTTATTTTATTTTTTTTTTGAATTTTTTTTAAATGTCCACGTGTCAACCCAGTAGTATGCCACGTGTCAAAGTCAATATTCTATATTCAATTTGGTCCCTATATTTGTTATTTTTGTTCAATTAGGTCCCAATTTTTGTTAACATTAACCAATTTGGTCCCTATCAAAGATGTGACCAAATAAAATTTTTATATCAAAGTTATAATGATGTGAATTTTAATATATTATATAAAAATATTTAATAAAATATGTGAATTTTAATATAAAAATTAAATTTGGTTTTAATTTGAAAAGGGACCAAATTGGTTAATGTTAACAAAAATTGGGACCTAATTGAACAAAAATAACAAATATAGGGACCAAATTGAATTTAGAACATTGACTTTGACACGTGCCACGCTATTGGGTTGACACGTGGACATTTAAAAGAAAATTTAAAAAAATTCAAAAAACCACGAAGTGACACGTGACACACTCTTGGGTTGACACATGTACATTTAAAAAAAATTTTAAAAATTTTAAAAAAATTTTAAAAAAATTAATAAAAATAAAAATAAAAAAAATTCAAAAAAACCACAAAGTGACACGTGGCAGTCACTGTTCATGGCCGTTAATGATTTAAAAGGTGTTAGCAAAAAAGGACCCAATTGAACAAAATTGACGAAAATTGGAACCTATTTGAACACAAAACCAAAATTAGGACTTATTTGAAAAAACTTGACAAAAATTGGGACCGAAAAGGTATTTTAACCTTATAAGAATTAGTTATTTTCCAAGAGAGAAATATGTTGTATGATTTTAATATGTGTCTTCAAATGCTTGTGTGAGAATATAGGAGATTCCATGGGGGAGATCCTAATTGATTTAATTAGTAGTGTCTTCATTGGTCAGGACGTAATTTCACGATGGTTGTGTGGTGATGCCTCATTGGTCAGGATATAATTCCATGACCCCTGTTAGTGGGAGTTCATGGTGGCGCCTCATACTTAGGACATAATTCCATGATGTTCGTGGTGGTGCCTTATTATATAATTTATTAAGGATTCAAGGTAAGGATTGCATCCTAACACTTTAAAGAGTCAATTAGTCTCACGTAGAGCGTACTAACTCAAGTGGTTAGAGTAGCAGGAGGCCTTAGATCTTTTAAGGCTAACCTTGTGAGTGGTAGGGTGAAACCCATTGGCAATTGGCTCTACAGAGCCACCACAAGTGCAAGAATTCGGTGAAGCAGACTAATTATACTTATTCGGATAAGTCGTGTCGCGAGTCTTAGTGTATTGTTTGTGAGTCATCACATGATTGGTTGATGTATGTATCTTGGACTATGAAAATGTATGCAAATGTATGATAAAATCACTTTATACTTTAGCTTATCGTTTCTGCTTGTTGTATGTTCTGTGTGTGGTCTTCTCTTTCTGCGATGATCATCAATTTATTGATGAGAGTAGATGCGAAAAATCCTCGTGGTCAACAAGGTAATGGAGATTTCGCTGCATAGCTCATCTTGGTCCAGACCCCACTTTTTTATGAATTTACTTTAGAGCTATAGCCCATGTATTTCTTTGCCCTTGGGGCACTTACTTTACTACTATTAAACTTCTTACTCGTATTATTGTTGGCATCATGGTGTGTCTTGGGTTCTTTCCTCGTTTATTCTGAACAAGTGCAAGGAGTGACTTCGATACTCCGCAAATTTGCTCTTTATATTATATTGTTCGATGTTTCATTTAATTAAGTTTGTTTATTAAATAGGATGTTACAAAATATATATATATATATATATATATATATATATATATATAGTTTTGTAGTATAACATTATTGTTATTAGTTAATTAGTTTTGATTTTTTATGTATTTATAGTTGTTATATTCATACGTTCATAATTTATTATAATAGATATATTATTATTTTCAATAATAATAATTATTTTCTATTTTTTAGAGGGTTAAATATGTTTTTGGTCCTTCAACTTTTAGTGAAAATTGTAATTAGTCATTCTTCGAAACTTTGGTCCAATTTAGTCTCTCAACTTTAAAATCGTGTGGATTTAGTCCTTTTAACAAGATTTTGTTAAGTTTATTTGACGTTTCAAATACATTTCATGATAGTTTATTAACTAATATTGAAGCAAAAATGTGTCAAATGGGGTAAACATCTCACATGCTATCATGAGATGCGTTTGAAACGTTAAATAAACTTAACAAAATTTGCTTGAAAGAACTAAATTCATGCAGTCTTGAAGTTGGGGGACTAAATTGGACCAAAAGTTCGATGAATGACTAATTCCAATTTTTACTGAAAGTTAAGGGACCAAAAACATATTTAACCCTTTTTTAAATAATATATATATATATATATATATATATATATATATATTAAAATATTTGTAAGTAATGTAATACATTGAAATGGTTGCACTGAAAAAAAAAATTGGTTGTTACATTAACGATCATAAAAAAAAGTATGTCTTTTTTTTTTAATTTCATGAATATTTAATTCCCTACTTATAAAATATTAAGCAAATTCAAGTTAAAGTCACATGGGAGATGTAACTATTTGATATTTGAATCCCTTGTTTTAAGGAACATAATATAAATAATGAGTAATGATATAAGAATACTCCTTTTATATATAATTGTTAAAATTGATAATTGATATTATTGATATAAATTAATGGTCGTTTATTGATTTGATATAGTTACTCATATAATTGATACGATTAATACTCATATGATACATTTTTCTTTATGTAAATATTTGTATATATTTTGTAGTAACGATTTGATTTGTATCCTTTATTAGTTACATTTTGTATCTATAAATAAGACTTGATGAGACACACAAAAGTTATTTCTCATTTTCTCAATCTCTATTCTTTCTTCTCTTCTCTTTCCTATTATTAACTTTATTTTATAACAATTATATTGAGATAGTAAAAATATATTAATTGATATGTTGGTAAAATAACTTATTGAAATTAAAGGTAATTTACTATTATGTAAAAATAAAAAATAATAATTTCCTCTAAAATTGAATTGACAAATGACACGGTTAAGTCGTGCAAGGAATGGACCACATGAAATATTTATCATATTAAGTTTGATTGTCACTTAAATTAGTTGAATTTAATGTTCCAAAATATAGCATCGTAAGCTTTAATCTCTACTTAGAACCTCCATAAGAGAACCAAATTAAAAGATTTTGTGTATAAACATTCAAACAAAGTTCGTGATTCCATTATTAGGTGAATCAAGTCGCTAATAGTTTATATTAAAATCTTAGTTTAATTACTTTTTTGCTCCCTGTTTTTGTAAAAAATGTCAATTTGATCTTCCACTTTTTTTAAGTTTAAATTTATTATTGATTTTTAAAAAATATGCAATTTGGTCCTTTTTGTTAAATTTCTTAAAGCGAATCAATGATTTTTTTTATCATAATTGACACTATGATTATATTAATTACATCAATAAAGTAAATCATCATTATTAACAACTTCAATTTTGATGAAAGTTTTTTAATCTGTTTCAAGAAATTTAACCAAAAGGACCACATTGCATTTTAAAAATAAGGATGAAATTGAAACTTAAAAAAAAGTGGAGGACGAATTTGATACTTTTGGACAAAAACAAAGACCAAAAGAGTAATTAAACCTAAAATCTTCATCCATGATCTTGGACAATGAAGAAAACCACCAAAGGGTTGTTGCTTACAATTGAAAACAATTAACTCATCAACATTTTTGTTGTTGCTTACAATTGGAAACAATTAACTAATCCAACTTTCTAACTTCATATGTAACCCGAATAATCTTAGAGACAGGGAGGGGCCACGCCCGCCCCCCCCCCCCCCCCCCCCCCCCCACCCACCAAATCATTTCATGTTAATAAATAATAAAACATAGAATACAAATATTTAAGTTTAATTACTCTTTTGCTCTATTTTTGTCCAAAAATGTCAAGTTGGTTCTCTAGTTTTTAGTTTCAATTTGGTCTCGAGTTTTGAAAAGTTGATGGAATTTGGTCCTTTTTGAAAAAAAAGAAAGAAAGTTAGACATAAACTCATTATTTTTGTTATCATTACTCATTTGTTTTATTCTTTTCTTGAAGAAAAAAAGGTAACTCTTTGTTGTCTCACTTGATAAAAATATTAGTTTAATACTTAACATTCTTTAAAATATTATACTAATGATTCAATCTAATAATCAAAGAATTATATTACTTTGACCCCTTCAAAAATTTGATAAAAATCTGCCATGGTATGTAACTCTATATAATAGTTACAAGTGACATTCATGCTAGCGATGTAACATTACACTATTCACTTGAACAATGATAACTTAATCAGTATAAAAAACATGTCCATAACAACATAAATAGCAATTCTTCGAAGTACATAAATTAGGTTACATTAATATTGTTTGAATGTAGGATTGAGTCAACCAAAAAAAAGACCAAAATCTCTAAGGAATTTCTTTGGAGCTGAATTTGGTAAAATTGATGGAACACTATGAAAAACATGACCAAATTTATCACCAAATATCACTATGTCCACCTAAAAGTAGGAATGTCAAAAAGGGTTGAACCTGACGGGTCAGCCCGCCAACCCGACCCAAAAAACATAGATCGGGATAGGAAAAGCAACTCGCGAACCCGAATTAACCCAGCCCGCAGGTTAAAACGGGCTAACCTGCAACCTGCCTGACTTAATTAAAACCCACTTTCAGTGCATGTGTGCAATTGTTTTGTGACCTAATGCATTTGAACTCACTCGAAACGAAGTCTCCTCTCGTCTCAGTTTCTTGTTTTCTTCTCTTTGCCTTTCTTTCTCAACAACCATCCATCCACCATGATGCTCGACGACGACTGGACGCAACCACCACAAAACGACGACACTCCACGCAACGACGATGACACTCCACGTAGTGGTGACACTCCACACAACAGTGACGACGACACTCCACACAACGGTGACAATGACATACGTCGTTGGCAACGGCGACGACGACATACGTGGAAAGGGTGAAGCTTGTTCTTCGATTTTTGTTTGTAATCTTCCACAAGATTGCAAGTCTCCATAGTAGTGAAGTTTCATTTCTCGTTCTCTCTAGAGTGATTGCAGACCAGGTTCAACTTTCACAACATCATGAATTCGAGGTTCATTTCTGGTTGTGGTGAATCTATGAGTTAGGGTTTTTGCATATTGAGGATGTTGCGAATTGGATTTTTACATGTTAGAGTTTTGCAGATTATGGGGTGTTGCGAATTGGAGATGTTAAAGACTAGGGTTTTGCGAATTGGGATTTTACTTATTAGGGTTTTTGCAGATTGAAATTTGGGGATTTTTTCAGCATTCATCTTCTTCCTCCTCAAAATATGTATTTCTATTTTCTACATCTATTACTACAATGTGTAATGGTGGGTTTGAGACTTTGGATGTGTGTTTGGTTCATTTCAACACGCTTCTTTGAAAAAATTGATAACGAAGAATTTCAGAGCAAAAAGAAAATAAAAAAATAGCGAGCTGACCCGCCAGCCCGCAAACCCGTTCTACTGCGGGTCAAGTTCTATTGTCCATCTTGTTTTCAGATGACGCGTTAGCCCAACCCGAGCCATTTTGGACGGGTCAATAATGGGTCGAGTAGACCCATTTTGACATCCCTGCCTAAAAGCATTAGAATAAATATTTAGCCTATGGAAGTAAAGTTATGATGCAACAATGGATAACTGGGGCAAACTTTTATGAATGAAATGCATTATGCCACAATCCCACAATGAAGAGTAGAAAAAATTGGTCGCATGCTATGCATTAATTATTAACATTGAAATCAATAACAGGATATTTGCCTTTCAAAATCAGTCATTAATCGATATTTAACAAGACCACGTAGTATTGCCTCTTTATATTGGTATGATTGATATATTCGGTTACATTTGGATTAAATCATCCATCTTCAATGTTTGCAACACTCAATTTTATCGGAGCCACTAAAGTTTGTCTTTTAAAAAATTGATTGAATAAAGGTGTATTCATTTGAAAAAAAAAGTAAGAAAATTTAAAATGTTAAAACTTAAGAAAAAAAGATAAGATTGAAAAAAAAATATAAAACATACATATCTTGATAATAAATGAGCGGTGGGAGAAGAAATTGATTGGTGCAGGAAGTAATTGTTATGGTGTATATTCTTCGAGGGCTTCTCCCTGCATCCCAAATGCATTCTTTTGCACCCCTAAAGTTTTCTTTAATTCCAAGATTACCCTTCAAAATCACCCCTCAGATAACATAGGAAGAATCTTTTCTCTCTCTTATTTAAAGCCTCACTCACCCCCAATTTGACCTAAGTCTCTTACACCGTAACCACTCACATTCAAAAGTCAGGTTTTCTGGACATCCACTAGGTTGACACAACCTTTCAATTAAGTTTTCCTTTCTCTAATTTTAATTATATTTCGTGTGGACCATCAAATATGTTTTCTTTGGTCTAGAATACTGCTGTAGATGAAACCCCAAAAACAAGATAAGTTTGTTTTAACTTCTGCATCATGATTGAACTAAAACACAAAATTTTCCTTGTACTATGGATGTGGACATCCGGTGCAAAAGTTTGTGTTGCGGTTGTCGATATTCGTAAAGCCATTTTTTTTTGGATTTTATCATATTATGGATGTCGACATTCGGTTCACAGTTTTGGGTTATGGATGTTGACATCCAATTTTTTTTTTTTAATTCTTTTATTACGGATCTTGACATTTGGTATGTGTTATGTTGTTTCAGGTTGTGGATGTCAATATCCAGAAATTGTTTTTTGTATAAATTTTTCTTATTATATATGTCGACATTCGATATGTTATTTCATGTTGCGGATGTCGACATCTAGACAATTTTTTTTTAATTTTATGTGATGCAAATGTCGACAACCAATATGCTAGGATATGTTGCGGATGTTGACATCCGGTAATGCTTTTTATTTAATTTTTTGTTGTTGTCTTTTTTTTTGTAGTTATCATTTTTTTTTCCGTGTGGACATCCCATCTGGTTTATTATATTGTTTGACATCGAGTTTATTCAAAATTGTTTTCTACTTATTTTAAATATTTGTTAAAAAATGAAACACATTACGAAAGTGCGTGACCATAATGTACCGTATGTCAACATTCGTCTCGCTAAAATTGACACTCGTCACCAAAATGTTCCGAAAGTCAACTTTCGGTTAAAAAACCTACCACATTATTTTTTTTAATTACCTTACCTACTTTGGTAGGTAAGGACTTAATGGTCATAATTGCTTAGTTTTTGGGTACTAAATATTGGTATTGCGCAGCAGAATGTTTGGTGTTTGGACAAAAACCAAGAGGGGGATGAATTGGTTTTAAGTAATAAAATTAATACTTTAAAATTTTTCTGAAATTTTACCGATTAATTTGATATTAGTTCCTTTATATGCAACAGTAGATTCAATATAGAGATAGAGAAAAAGAATGAACACAAGTATTTATACTGGTTCAGATCAAAAGATCCTACGTCCAGTTGTTAATATCTTCAAATAAAGAGATTAACTAAATCACTAACAAATATTATATTACATCAGATAGTAAAAGATTAAGGAAAGAAAACACCTCTCTTGAACACACAAGAGATGAACACTTTTCTCTAAATCACATAGAGAACCTTGACCTTAGCTTTCCTAGCAACAGTAGCAACACTCAATCTCCTAGAAACCTCTCAGGAAAAGTTATCACTCTACCCACACTAGATTTTTCAAAGCTTCTTTTGAGAACACTCAGAGAACTCTCTTTGCAGTCACAACACTAGTACTCTAGCTTCTCAAAAAGGTAAGTTCGAAGTAACTTTGATGTTCCTTAAATAGGGGTTCCAAAAATTAGGTTAAAAACTAAACAATCGTGCTCAAACTGACAAGGATAATCGATTATCACTAGTGATAATCGATTATTCCAGTGCATTTTCTGAAAACAAGGTTTTGAGCAAATAGTCGATTATCAAAGGTGATAATCGATTATTCCAGTGCTTATTCGAAAAATATTAACTCAGCTTAGGATAATCGATTATCCTAAGTGATAACCGATTATCACTTTGATTTTTCGAGAAATACAAGAATTTGATTTTTGCATATTGATTCTGACTATTCTAAGTACACTTTACAAGATAGCTTTAAACATAACAACACATGTTCTTCATATTGACTTCCAGATGGCTTTAAGCTTCTTTTATCATCATCAAAATCTTGCTTCAGCATTAGAGTTGTATTTGGTTTTGCCAACAATCTCCCCCTTTTTGATGATGATCAAAACAATATGTTTAAAGTATCTTCAATAAAAAATCTCATAAGTATATTTGTTAGTAGCACTTTTTGGTTTAAACTTTTAAACTTTTTCTCCCCCTGTTTTGATCATTTGAAAAAATTTTAAGAGAAAAGCTCCCCCTCAATTAGACAATGGTAAATAAAATGGACTTTTATTAAGAAATGAAACACTTTACAATAGCAATACAAATAATAACAATGATGTAGACATTTAAAATTCTTGACTCATGTCATCATCTTCATCATATTTGTCAAATTTATGTTCTAGATTAGAAATCCTAGAATCTAGTCCTCTAATTAAGCTAGTGACTTCTTCATGTTGGGTAGTGGAGATGAGAAAGAATTCTTCAAGTCGCTGGTTTAGATTTAAAATGTGCTCCTCTAAAGAAGAGGATGAGCCACCAACCCCACTTGATGAGCCAATATTGGTGTCAACAGGAGGGATAGGAGCAGTGGGAGGATTCTCTTCTTCTTCATGGGCCGAGGGGGGCATATCATCCTTGTGAATGTAAGTATTCCCAAAAGGAATAAATTTCATTTGCTTCAAGGAATTTTCCGCAATTTTGTTTGCATCAGTGGTGTTATGAGATTGTTCATCAGAGACATTTACACCTTTGTACTCACAAATGCGAGAGATTAGCAGAGAATACGGGAGTGGATATTGAGGCAGTCACTTGGCTTTGAGCGTTGTGTCAAGAATAATGCTTGGCCAATGAATAGGAATGTGATTGAGCATAGCATAAATAATCATGAGATCAGCTTCACTGCACTGTGCATGATTTGTACCACGTGGACATAAAATCCAGACAATAAGATAGTGAAGTAGACATTCATCAACTTTTAGAGGTCCTGCTAGCAATTGTCGGCCTATTTCTTGATCTAGTCTTCGCATAAATGATCTATAGGCGACTATTTTGTTGAATCCTTCAATGCCAGCAATGAGGATTGGAGAGGTGCCATCATCAATGGGAAATTCAGCAACATTTTCCCAAATATCATCATCCAGAATGATGTCGACACCTTTCACTTTTGTAAACCCCACTCCATCTCTGAATTTGTTGTTGAAGTAGAAGGCTCGTACCAGATCGGGGTAGTAGGTGCCCTGCATCTCTGTGAAGAATTTGACCCCTTGTTCCGCAAGAAAGGCAGGGATTGTAAAACGTCGATTTACAAACCATTGAGATTTGATGAATTTTAGAGTGATAAGAGGCTTGTCTTTCCATAAAGTGATGAATTCAACTCTCGTATCTTCATCTGAAATCCAACCTTCAATGGAGGCAATCCTAAGTGCAGTTGAGGGTTGAGGGGCACGAGATGCAGTTCTTCTGCGGGTAGGAATCTTCCTATGAGAAGCTTCAACCATTATTGAAGTTTGAGGAGAGGAAAGCTTTGAAAATTTTTTAGAAAATGAGAGGTTCTTGAGTTTGTGAGGTGAGAAAAGAGTGTACCAGCGACTAAAATGGCTTACATTTATAGAGAAATGTCTCCAACGATTATCCTAAGTGATAATTGATTATTCCAAAGTTGTTTTGATACTTGGCTCAGAATTAATGATAATCAATTATTGCACTCAATAATCGATTATTCCAGAATGGTTTGGGATTTTCAAGAGAGGCTGATAATCGATTATTGGCAACGATAATCGATTATTGACGCTGTTTTTCGAATTTTTGAAGGAACTTGAGTTTTGGCACCTTTAAGAAATCTTTAATATGCCTAAGTCTCTTCTTAGTTCATAAAATCTGTCTTTAGCTAATGGTTTGGTAAAGATATCAGCTAATTGACGCTTTGTATCTACATATTCTATCTCACAGTGACCTTTACTTATGTGATCTCTTAGAAAATAGTGTCTTATTTCAATGTGCTTTATCCTAGAGTGCATTATGGGATTTTTGGTTAAGTTAATAGCACTAGTATTATCACATTTTAGAGGTATATGATTTAGAAATATATTGTAATCTTCTAATTGTTGTTTCATCAAAAGGATTTGAGCACAATAGTTTCTAGTTGCTATGTATTCAGCCTCTGTAGTTGACAAAGCCACACAAGCTTGTTTCTTAGAGTGCCAAGAGACTAATGAACTTCCTAAGAGGTGACAAGCACCACTGGTACTTTTTCTATCTATTTTACAACCACCATAATCAGCGTCTGAATAGCCTATCAAACTAGGAGATGCTCCTAAAGGGTACCAAAGTCCAAAGCATGCAGTTCCTTTTAAGTATTTTAAGATTCTTTTCACAGCAGTAAGATGTGATTCTTTTGGATTGGCTTGAAAACGAGCACACACACATACAAATTGCATAATGTTAGGCCTACTTGCAGTAAGATACAACAAAGAACCTATCATGCCTCTAAACATAGTCTAATTTACCTCTATTCCTGATTCATCTTTGTCTAGATAGCAGGAGGTTCTCATAGGAGTACTTGCTTCCTTAGCAGTATCCATTCCAAATTTCTTAAGTACTTCTTTACAGTACTTAGATTAAGAAATGAAAGTTCCATTTTCCATTTGCTTAATTTGTAGACCCAAAAAGAATGTCAATTCTCCCATCATTGACATTTCAAATTCTCCCTGCATTATACTTGCAAAGCCCTTACATAGAGAACTATCAGTAGACCCAAATATTATGTCATCTACATAAATCTGAACTAGCAAAATATGCTCATCTACTCTTTTAATAAACAGAGTTAGATCAATTTTACCTCTTTCAAAATCATTTTCTAACAAGAATGTGCTTAATCGTTCATACCAAGATCTAGGTGCTTGTTTTAATCCATACAATGCTTTCTTCAATTTATAAATGTAATTAGGAAACTTATAGTCTTCAAAACCAGGTGGTTGTTCAACATACACATTTTATTTAATAAATCCATTTAAGAAAACACTTTTGACATCCATCTGATACAGTTTAAATTTCATGAGAGAAGCATAAGCAAGAAGTAAACGTATAGCTTCTAACCTGGCAACTAGAGCATATGTCTCATCATAGTCTATACCTTCTTCTTGTCTGTATCCTTTTGCTACAAGTCTGGCTTTGTTTTTAGTGATGTTTCCATCTTCATCCAGCTTGTTTCTGAACACCCACTTTGTTCCTATGACTTGGTGTGAATCATCCCTAGGAATGAGTTCCCAAACATCATTCCTTTCAAATTGATTCAGCTCTTCTTGCATTGCTATACACCATTGATCATCTTAAAGAGCTTCTTCTACATTTTTGGGTTCTATCTGTGAAACAAAAGCAACAATCATACAAAAATTTGACATATTTCTAGTTACTACTCCTTTTGATATATCTCCAATGACATTTTCCAAAGACAATCCTCTAGGTGATTTCCAGCTTTTGGCAAGATCTTCAGGTTCAGTCAATGGGTTCTCATTTAGGTACATCTCATCAAGAGCTTCTTTAAAATATTCTTCATCACCTACATTTGTTTTATTTGACTCAAGATGGTTCTCTTCAAGGTCCACAATTTCATAAAAAACAACATGCATAGATTCTTCTACATTCAAAGTTCTTCTATTAAAAACTCTATAGGCTTTACTAGTTAATGAGTATCCTAAGAAAATAGCTTCATCTGCTTTAGAGTCAAATTTACCCAAATTTTCTTTTCCATTGTTTAGGACAAAACATTTGCATCCAAATATTTTTAAATGTGCTACATTAGGCTTTCTTCCTTTAAACAATTCATAGGGGGTAATTTTCAAGATTGGTTTAATAAGCATTCTATTTAGTACATAACAAGTTGTGCTCATAGCATCAGCCCAAAAATATTTAGGCACTTCATATTCGTTCAACATTGTGCGAGCTAATTCTTCTAAGGATCTATTTTTCCTTTCTACAACTCCATTTTGTTGAGGAGATCTAGGTGCAGAAAAATTATGCATAATTCCATTTTCTTCACAAAATTTTTCAAACAATTCATTTTGAGATTCTCCACCATGATCACTTCTCAAAACTTTAATTTTTAAGTCTTTTTCATTTTGAACTACTTTTGCAAATTTCTTAAAAGCTTTAAAAGCCTCACTTTTTAAGGTGAGAAAGAAAGTCCAAGTATATCTTGAGTAATCATCAACAATAACAAGAGCATAGTAATTTCCCCCAAAACCTTTTGTCCTTGAAGGACCAAACAAATCCACGTGCAAAAGTTCTAAAGGCTTTGATGTAGAAATCACATTTTTTGAATGAAATGATGATTTTACTTGTTTTCCTTTTTGACATGCAACACATAGTTTATCTTTTTCAAACTTTATTTTTGGCAATCCAATTACTAATTCTTTAGAAATTAGTTTGTTTAATTGTTGCATATGAATATGAGCAGCTCGTTTATGCCATAACCATGGATTGTCTTCTTTAACAACCAAGCAAGTTATATCACTAGATGATGCATTATCAAGATCAATCACGTAAATGTTATTGTGTCTCATACCTTTCAAGGTTACTTCCTTAGAATCCTTTTGATGAATAGTGCAGTAGTCACTCTCAAATATTACTTTGAGTCCTTTATCACATAATTGGCTTATACTGAGAAGATTGTGCTTCAATCCTTCCACAAGTAGTACATCCTTGATCTCCAAAGTATTTCCTCCACCTACATCACTTATTCCAAGTATTTTTCCCTTGTTGTTATCCCCATAAGTGACAAATCCTTGTTCCTTTCTTTTAAAGTTCTTAAACTTCCTTTTGTCTCTAGTCATATGCCTTGAACAACCACTATCAAGATACCACATTGATCTTCTGGATTTAGAAGTTATCTGGAAAAATAATGGAACAATTTATTTAGGTCCCCAACAACTTGTTTGGGTCCTTGGGGTTAGAAGAAAAATATCTACCTATGAACAGGCACCCAATGATACTTCCCATTTGGAACACCAAAATGTTTAATATTGCATTTATTTGAAGTATGCCCCTTTTTCATGCAATAAAAACAAGTAGTAGTACATGCATATGTATTCATAGAATGAGAAGTTCCTTTTTCTACCTAAACTCTACGAGTTCTTATAGTTTTATTTTTATAATTATGATTATGAGCATGCTTGTTTTTATTTGAATTTTTCTTAGGGTTGGATTTTTCAAAATTTTTATTTTCCAAAGCATCCTCAAGATGTTTTTCTAAAATACATATATCAAACTTGTAATTTTTACATGAACCACATTCATCAGTTTCTTTTTCTTTATTTTCTAATATTGAAATTTTATTTTTCGAAATTTCTTCTTCTTCAAGAGATTTTTCAAATTTACTTTGCAAATCTTTAAAATCATATTTTAATTTTCTATGAGCAGTATCCAATTTAGTAGATTTAACAAGTAATTGTTGAACTGCATCATATAGATCATCATAGTCATTTTCAATGCAAGTAGAGTTTACCTCACTGTCAAAATCATCATGATTAGCCATCAAATGAAGATTTGCTTCTTCATTATCAAAATTGCTAGAATTTGATGAGCTTGAGGCATTGTCTTCCCATGCTATGTATGCCTTCTTTTTAAAGATTTTTCTGCCCTTTTTTTCTTCACTTTTCTTTGAATTTGGGCAATCGGCCTTGACGTGTCCAGATTCTCCATATTCGTAGCATTTGAAATTTGAGGATGATCCTTGATTCTCCTTCTTGTTGTTCTTGAATTGAATTTTACCTTTGGCCTTCATGAATTTTGTAAACTTCTTAATCATGAGACTTAGATTCTCATCTTCATCCGAATCTTCTTCTTCCTTTTGCTTTTTGCCTTTTACCACTTCAGTTTTGAAAGCAATGTTCTCCTTTTTACCAGTATCTTCTTCTTCATTTAGTCTGCCCAGTTCAAGCTTATGCTCCCTTAGCTTTCCAAATAGGGCTGACATCATCATCATAGCAAGATTTTGTGACTCCGTGATGGCCGTCACCTTTGGCTGCCAAGTCCTGTTCAAGGATTTAAGAATTTTTATATTTAATTCATCAGTGTCAAAAGTTTTACCTAGACTTGTGAGATGATTGACGATGTGTGTGAATCATTTCTGCACATCGTAGATAGTTTCTCCTTGTTGCATCCGAAACATTTTGTATTCTTGGATTAAGGAGTTCTTGCGTGCCCTTTTCACATCATCTGTTCCTTCAGGAGTCACACGCAAGATTTCCCACATATCTTGTGCAGTGGTGCATACTGAGATCTTGTAAAACTCGTCAAGGGTTAAAGCAGATGAAATTATAGTTCTAGCTTTTACATCATACTGAGCTCCTCTATTTTCGTCAGTTGTCCATTGCGAGAATGGCTTTGGTTCCTACACATCATTTACAACATTAACAGGAACAAATGGACCATTTAACACAGCATCCCAGATACCTCTATCAACAGATTCCAGAAAAATTTGCATCCTAACTTTCCAGAAAGGATAATTTTCACCAGTAAAAAAAGGAGGTCTGTTGATAGACGCACACTTAGCAAAAGTTTGATTTTATCCAACCATTTTCGAAAAATTTGAATAACTATCAAAGCAAGCTCTAATACCAATTATTGGTATCGCGCAGCGGAATGTTTGGTGTTTGGACAAAAACCAAGAGGGGGGTGAATTGGTTTTAAGTAATAAAATTAATACTTTAAAATTTTTCTGAAATTTTACCGATTCATTTGATATTAGTTCCTTTATATGCAACAGTAGATTCAATATAGAGATAGAGAAGAAGATTGAATACAAGTATATATATATTGGTTCAGATCAAAAGATCCTACGTCTTGTTATTAATCTCTTCAAATAAGGAGATTAACTAAATCATTAACAAATATTAGATTACAATCAGATAGTAAAAAATTAAGGAAAGAAAACATCTTTCTTGAACACACAAGAGATGAACACCTTTCTCTGAATCACACAGAGAACCTTGACCTTAGCTTTCCTAGCAACAGCAGCAACACTCAATCTCCTAGAAACCTCTCAAGAAAAGTTATCGCTTTACCCACACTAAGTTTTTCAAAGCTTCTTTTGAGAACACTCAGAGAACTCATTTTGCAGTCACAACACTAGCACTCTAGCTTCTAAAAAAGGTAAGTTCGAAGTAACTCTGATGTTCCTTAAATAGGGGTTCCTAAAATTAGGTCAAAAATTGAACAGTCGCGCTCAAACTGACAAGGATAATCGATTATTCCAGTGCATTTTCTGAAAACAAGGTTCTGAGCAAAAATAATCGATTATCAGAGGTGATAATCGATTATTCCAGTGCTTCTTCGAAAAATATTAACTCAGCTCAGGATAATCAATTATCCTAAGTGATAATCGATTATCACTTTGATTTTTTGAGAAATACCAGAATTTGATCTTTGCATATTGATTCTAACTATTCTAAGTACACTTTACAAGATAGCTTTAAACATAACAACACATGTTCTTTATATTGACTTCTAGATGGCTTTTAGGCTTCTTTTATCATCATCAAAATCTTGCTTCAACATTCGACTTGTATTTGCTTTTACCAACACTAAAGAAGGCATTGAAGGGGCAAAGAGAAGCCCCCTATTCTTCTTCAGTTTTTTTTTTCATTGACTCCTTACATGTGGACCTATAATGTCTTTCAAGTGGAATTAAGTTTTGAGAAGATAGTATGTCTTACGACTATTGTCGGTTAAAAAAATATGAGCTAAATATGTTTTTGGTCCTTTAACTTTCAGCAAAAGTTACAATTAGTCCATTTTTGAAACTTTGGCCTAATTTAGTCACTACTAAAAATTCTCATATTACATGAGAATTTTCTTGCAAATTTGTTAAAAAAATTTGCGAGAAAAGACTTTTTTCCTACTATTTTTATAAGAATTTTAATTGGCAGGTAATTCCTTCGTGGGTAATTATTTCCTACAAAATTATAACATTTGTAAGTATTTCCTACAAAATGTATTGCGAAAAGTGTTTTATACAAAGTATTTTGCAAAACAATTGATTGCAATTTTCTACAATTTTTTTTATAACAAAATTTATAAGTATTTCCTACAAAAAAAACTTTAAAACAAAATTGGCAGGAAATATGAATTTTTTTAGTAGTGAGTCCTCTAACTTTAGAATCGCGTTAGTCTTTTTAACCAAATTCTGTTAAGTTTATTTGACGTTTTAAATCTATTTCATGATAGTATATGTAACATCTTAAAATTTATACCACAATGTTTTCAATATGCTAACATCTAAAAAAAATTATAATACATTTGTTTTTTATGTATATTGTATCTAATCAAATAAACTATGTATATATAAATATAAAGATTATAAAAATTTATAGGATAAAAAAAATTGGTTAAATAATTATAATATTTTTTTTAGTTATAAAATATATAAATTTCATGTATATATATCAATGAATATGCGTATGATACATATACGGGGTTAGTTAATAATTAAATTAAATGATAATAATAATATAAAATAACTATAAAACATCAGAATATATGTACGTATAATATTTAAATATATATATATATATATATATATATATATATATATATATATATATATATTAATATCATAATGTTATAAACATTATATAATAGATTATGTTACGTTTTAAAATATGATATATAATACAAGTTTATCTCTTATAGTAAATGATGCAGGACAATCTTCAGTAACATGTATAATTTTAATTAATAAGATTCTTATTCATGTACTGCAAAATCTAAGATAGGATTGGGTGAATTTAATGATTCAATCTTCAAAGCCTCTATATAAAGAGGATAGTGCAGTGAAAGCCATATGAGGATAAACAACGAGAAAAAAAAAAATAGATCTAAGAGTTAGAGAAGCACATTAGAAAAAAGGAAACCTAACAATGAGACTTAAAGGAGAAATAAAAGTTGAATCGTTCATTTATTCAAACCTTTTTCAATCTCTATGGTAAGGAAAAGAGACATTTATCATTCTATCTTTTGACTTTTATTTTTCTTATCTCCTCATAATTATTTTTATATTTACCCATAAGTGAGGTGTCCCTAACCTCATTCTAATTTATATTTAGTTCTCATTCCTACTTATTTATTTATATTCATCTCTAATTGTGCAGTGGTTCTATTTATTCAATTTATATTTATTCTCGTTTACTTATTTATACTTATCTCCAGTTACGTACCGATTCTTTTTATTTATTTATATTTATTTTAATTATTCATTGATCCTATCTATTTATTTATATAATCATATGGTTTAATATTGAAATAAAATTTATGATAAATAAAGATTTGATTATTGTAGTTGGAGGTATAACCTTGGGGATTTAAACGAGATAGTATTACTCAAGATGAGATGTTCTTGAGTTACTTTGTTGGCCATGAGCTCATTTATCCTGACTAGTCACTACAAAATTAATCAACATCTTTATAAAGTATGATAAAATCTGGTTTTATGGATTTGAGAGAATTTTCATTTCATTTTATCTTATTATGATATGTTGTATATTTTTTTTATGTGATATTTGCTTCACTTTCCTATTTTATGATTGTGTATGAAAAACAAAATTTTATAACCTTATCGTAGATGGTCGCTCCAAACATGTCTGATCCCTTCTTTGCCGACATTGTGGCTGTTTTCCCGGGGAATGCATGACAAACCAATGCAATGAATAATTCTGTAACATTTCAGGAAACGGGAAACTCTATTATTACTTTTCTCTTTGCTCCAAATGTGCCGATTGTCATCGAAGGACAAATTGGAGTTACCTTCTATTTACCCCCAACAGTCCAAGTGAATCCTATCCATAACATTTTTCCTCCACCTGTTTGAAAACCAATATATGAGAGGGAAACTGTAAATAAATAACACTTCTTCCTCTTCTAGTGTAGGATATATAGGATGTACTCTGGATATAAGATTCATACAATATTGTAAATACATACATACATACATATATATATATATATATATATATATATATGTGTGTGTGTGTGAATATTTTAAGTATAATTAGATATCATTGTATAATTTTGCTTTTAAATTTTATAAGTATATTGTAGAAAATAATAATAATAAATAAATAATTAGAATTTTTTTATCGTCCCAGTATATGTATTGTTTACACCATTTGAGACATATTTGCTTCAATGTTAGCTAAGAAACTATAATGAAACGTTAAATAAATTTAAGAAAATTTGGTTAAAAAGACTAAATCCACATTGTTATAAAGTTGTGGACTAAATTGGGTCAAAGTTTCAAAAAGAAACTTATTTCAATTTTCATTGCAAGTTAAAGGACCAAAGACATATTTAACCCAAAATATAATAGTTAAAATCTATTATACGTTTTTTGCTGAAATAAAAAATGTAAAATCATTTTCACTATCAAATGTTAAAATATATTTCACAAACAAACATAGTAATAATTTAAGTTGAAATTAGTTCCTAAAAGCATATATTATTACATTTTCTTATATCAATTATAATTTAACATGTTCTACATCAAATATACATATCATATAGATTTACAACATGACATTGAGATTTTATTCTACGAAGTGGTAGAAAAACTAAAATAGTATTTTTTTTTTTTTTGGTAGATAGGGAGAATATTTGTTTGTGACAATCCATCCAAACATCTACCATCCCTCACACAGAAATACTCACCATCGACAACATTGACGGTGGATCAAGATATTTTCTTCCTTATTTTATTTTTGTAACAAAATTGGTTTTGGAGTGAAACATAACAACAATACTTTTGTGAAATTGTCCCAATAGATCATATGAGGTCGATCATAAAAAAAAATTAATCAAAAGAAAGCTATTTTATTTGTTTTGAAGAAGAATTAAAATAGTTTATACATTTTATGAGAAGAAAAATTCTAATATTGAAGAGATAAGAAAACATTTCAAAATATAAGGAAATCCGATAGAGTAGACAAAGAAAAGTTAGCATTAAACCTTTCCAAGATAAGACTTTTAAAAAACAATAAGGAATTTTAAAGGCCTTTTGGAATGCAGAGATGATAAATCTCTTAATAAAGGTTTGTTTTTGGATATGAAGTTTAAAGCTTGACTTGGAAGGTTTTTTATGTGAAGAAAACCATAGAGAACCGTATTATTTGTCTATGTATATAATATAATTTTTTATGGGTATGGTATGATGTCCTATTATTTTTTTTCATAAAATATTCATATAATATAATGATAGTGATATCTAATATATAAACTTTAGAAAGATAATTTATATTTATATAAAAAATTACTAATTTCTTGTAAAACTGAATTTACAAATTACAAGGTCAAGTCTAGTGAGGAGTGAACCACATAAAATATTTAGTGTAATAAGTTTGATAATTGCTTAAAATTCATTGAATTCAATGTTACAAAATGTAGTTTGTAAACTTTAATCTCTGTATGAACATTTAAACAAAGTTCTATAATCTGTTGTGATTCCATGAGGTGAATCAAGTCGCTACTAACAGTTCATATTAAGAGAACCTTCATCCATGGTCTTGGACAAGGAAGAAAACCACAGAAGACTTATATAATTTTGCTGGAACATGGCATTGGAATTAACTTATCAACATTTATATTGTCGCTCACTATTGAAAATAGTTAACTAAATTCAACTAGCTAACTTCATATGTAACTCTACATGATGATTATGAACAAGTGATATTCATACCAGCATTGTAACATTAAAAGATTCACTTGGACAATGATAACTAGGAATGTAAAAAAAATGTATATAACATAAATTGCATTTCTCTGGAGTACATAGATTATAGACTGTATTAATATTGTCTAAATGTAAGATTGAGTCGACCAGGACAAAGCCCAGAATCTCTGAGCAATTCCTTTGGAGCTGAATTTGGAAAAATCGATGGCACACCATGGAAAACATGTCGAGATTCACCACCAAATATGAGCACATCTCCAGATTCTAGCACTACCCTCTTTGCCTCCTCTACATTCCTTTTATCCCCATAAAGAAAATCTGCAGAATCACCAATAGAGAAGGACACAACAGGCAACCCCTTCTGAAGACTTTCTTTGCTTTCATCACGATCCTGCATCAAACAGTTTCAAGTTAAAGGCTTGATAGAGTTTGTCCGTTTTATAGAATAGAAAATGTATAACACAATAAACTTGACTTTGGTAAATGCAAATCATGAGCCACTCAATAAAGTTTGATTCATTTATACCAAAAGTATAAGACACTACACAATGTTTTAGCATTTAGAAATCTGAAAATAGAACAATCAGATAAGAGAGACTGAAATAATTACTATAGTCATATAATTGACCAAGTGAATATCTCATATTATTCCTAGTATCACACATTTAAAAATTTTCCATCATTCTGATAATGAAAATGCAAAGTTTAGGACGTGTAAGAGCTTAACCTGATGAAGACCAAGCTTTCCATTTTCTGTGTAAAAATTGACAATGCAAATATCAGGAGTCATAGAAGGAAGAACATTCGCCACATTACATGCTCCATATTCCTTTTCAGTCAGAGATTGAGATTCTAGGATTGCTCTTGTAACTAGTTTACTGAAGTGATTGGGAATACTAGGTGGGGTGCTACCATCAAATACTCGTTTATTTCCATATTTATAGCTTTGAGGATCCCAATCCATACCAAGACACATCATCTTCAATCGAAGTTTTGCTCCATTTGCATATCCTGGTTGATAGAATCCGCCAAGACCAAGACCAAGTTCACGACACACTTTCACTATTTCCACCTAAAAGTATCTCAATAATTGTTCAGCTGATGTAGTAAAGTTATAAAGAATTAAAAAACAGTCACAAGTGAAATTGAAATACCTGTTCATCATGGCTTATGAAATTTTTTAACAGAACCATCCCAGGTCTCAAAACTGACCCTTTTGTCCATTCCTTCTGAATCTCAATTCTACTTTCTTGGTTTTCCCCATGAAAAGTAGCTCCTATAAAACCATGATTTCTCTTTCCAAAAAAGCAAATGTCATATGGTCTGAACTCTGGCTTGTTAACTGAAGAATCCAACTTTTGACCACCAATTGCAACATAGTTTGATTTGATGTTTCTATTATAAGGTTTGTTGACAGAATCAGGTTTTTTCCTCCAACATTGTCTATTTTGAGACCATTCATCATGAGGAGTTGATATGTTAGTCTTTGAAAAATTCTTAGCAAGTGGTAAATTGATATTTTCAAAACTGGAGTGAGGTACACAACATTTGTCTCCACCGGGCTTGGTCGATTCTAAATCAACTCGAGTTCTCTTGAAATTTCTTGGTTGAAAACTACGAGACATAACCTGTAATTATTAGATCATGTAAATTATAATCAGAAAACAGTTATTACTAACAAAATTTTTAATTTAATCTATTGTAGCTTGTTTTTGTTATAAAGTACATGTTTTTTCTCTAAAATATGGTTATATTTATTTTGAATCAATTTCTTTTAAAGGACAACAAAAAAAACGAGAAAAAAATTGTTTCACAAAATCATAACAATAGCAAATATGAAATTATTCTTCACCAAAAACAAAAATCAAACAGACATTGAGAATCTTTAAAACAAAAGAGTTGGATCATACGTGAACTTTGTGAAGAACAGAGTTTATTGCAAATGGTGAAGACTCGGTGGTTGAATCAATCCACGAATTTGGTTGAAACAAAAATAAGGATGATATTGCAAGAAAAGAAGTTGTGAATAAGTGACAGAGAGATGAAGTGTGAAACAACACTATTTAAAAGAACAACCTATGATCACTTTTATTTTGATTCCAAGATATAATTTGATAAATTCAATAATATCTAATAATGAATTAATTGAGATTATAAATATGAATGATTTTTAGAAAAGATAAGGTTTGTTGTTTACGCATTAGATAAATCTTATCATAATTCAAAGTATACCATTTCAATCTAAATACCTTTTCAAATCTTGAACAGATTGTGATTTTTCTTTGATTTGGGTTTTTAATTACTTATCAAATAAATCCTACCAAGAAAGGTAATGCATAAGATAATGTATTTGATTTTATCGCAATTTTGAACCATTGATTTTATAATGAAAGATTCTGAAATCAATTGATTTTAGTAACTAATTGCAAATTGAACTTTTACTAAATTTGATTATTAAACAGGATTTAAATTTTTATATTGACAATAGTTTTAGAAAAAATTACTAAAACTCCTAACAGACAAAATAAAACACAAAATTGACCATTTTCATTTACAACACTTTAATTAATGTAAATACATTCAAAATCAAATCACGACTTTTTATTCTATTACTATTAATTATATCTTTGAAGTTTATTTTTATCTTGTATTTCGTACAATAGAGGAAATATAAGTATCGTTGTACATATTTATTATTTTATGTTGCATTAAAATTGATATAGTATGACAATTTCTCTTATTATGCACTGATACTATATTCATGTTAGGTCAGAATTTTGTTAGATACATTTTAATTTATATAAAAACCTTTTAAATTATCTTGTTTTTAATTCAAACTTACTAGAATTTTAAAGTGGAAGATACAAATTTTAAGTATGTTGTATTTAACTTAAATTTAAAATAATTATCTCCTCATATTATCATATCAAATTTAAAAATGATCATTTATCTTATGCAATTCAAATTATTCATGATCACCAAAAAAACTATGATATTTGTGATGGTTAGAATTCAAGATTCTAACTGTTAATAAAAGCAAAAAATATCTTACAAATATATTTTAAATGTTGGAAAATTTTATTAAAAAAGAAAAAAAATCAATAACAATTGAAAATCTCCACAAAGTATATTTCTATTATATTTTCGTTTAATATTTTCTGTAATTCAAAATTATAAAAAAATATACTTTACTTTATAATAAAATATCATATTTTTATAATTAAAAACGGTTACAAACTATATTATATTTCATTTTTATTTAAATTTATTGAAGGTTCAAGAAATAGTCAACAGTTGTTAAATCAGATGACTGTGTTGGGTTAGAAAAATTCAAATTGAAAATTTAACATCGATTTTTCGAGCAGCGAGTTTAAACACTGGTGGTGAAGATACGATGGTTAAATAAACTCAATAATATCTAGTAATGAATTAATTGAGATTGTCAATGATTTTTAGAAAAGATAAGATTATTAGATAAATTTTATCTTCAAAGTGTCTCTCCTCATTAACTCCATTTTAATCTCAAAAATCCTTTCAAATATTAAAACATTGAAAATTTTTGTTTGATTTGGTTTTCTAATTTCTTATCAATCAAATCCTAACAAGAGGTTATCCATAACATAATATATAATATTTTCTTCATAGTTATCAATTTTAATAAATTTTGATAAATTGCAAGTATCCTAAGTTTTTTTTTTATTTTATTTTTACTAATTTGATGACTTAATTTTTGTTATAAACTTTTTAAAATAAAGTATATCACTTTAATTATATATATATATATATATATATATATATATATATATATATATATATAAAGAGTTATATTTATAATTAATCATTTGAATATATTTATTATTCACTACAAAAAATTAATTTTAACAGAGATTTATTAATAGAGGTTATCAAACATCCAGTAATTTATACATATAGTAGAGGTTTTTAGAACAAACCTCCAGTAATTTATACATATAGCAGAGGTTTTTAGAACCTATGGTAAGTACTAGGGGTTTTTTTGAAGAACTCCAGGAAAACTTTTCTTCCCTCCACATCTTTTTTTACAGAAGCTTTTATATTTTTTTTTTCAAAAAACATTTTGACCAATTTGTTCGTATGTTTGACAAAACAGACATAATTTCAACGTTCGAAAAACTCACCCAAACTAACTTTCCTCAAACTTCACTTTGCTTTCATTATGCAGTTGTAGCTCACTCTCAATCTCAATCTCACTCTCAATCTCAATCTCAATCTCAATCTCAGTAAAATCATTTTCATCCACGTTGCAGCTCACGATTTCGTTCGAATTTTCACCTTGCTTCCAAACGGTAATGGTTTTCCCTTTCTTTTCTTTAGGTTTTCAAATTTTATCGATTTGTTGTTAAATTCTAACTTTGAAATCTTTGATGTTTGTTTCTATTAAGGAATCCAATTATAGGTTCTGCATTTTCTAAAATTTATAGTGCATCTCCGTTGCTCGTTCAGTGGCTTTGCATCTCTGTTGTGGGTTTGGTTGATTGTGGTTTCTTCATGCTTTGCGTGTTCATAGTTGCCATAACATTTATGGTTCAATTTCAGGTGAAATGGAGTAATTGGTGAATGAAGCAATTCTGGTTTTAAGAGTAGTTGCGCTACAATGGCAAAATATGGAGTGGTACTTCTGATTGTTGCTCCTTCGGAAGTCTCGGAAGTGATTGATTGTGTTAGCTCTTACATTGAGTTCCTTTGAGACAGAACAAAGGTTATATTTCATTGGATGTTTCCACCTTCCAAAGGTAACCCTATGTTTTTCTGTTTATTTGGACGTAGAATTCTAAACTGGAGGTTGTAATTTTTCACACACATTCATCAAATTCTAGTGCTCCCTATTTTAATATTACAAATTAAATTATAATATTTTGTTGGTGTTGTTGTTGAACGTGTAGCCGATAGTAGAGTGGGAGTAGAATTGGAAGGACTATGAGATAAAAGAGGGAAAAGTCGGATGATATTGTTGAAGTACCACAACCACTCCTTTTATTGTATCCATGAGAGAGAAGATAGTGGCCATGGCTGAGAGCGCGGGAGGAGAAGGAATGGAAGAGAAAATGGTGGGTGACGAAAGAGAAAGTGGATCTGCAGCAAGAGACAGATCCAGTGCTCGTGAGAGAAGCAAGAGAAGGTAAGCAAAGCTTTATATTACTGTTTTGTTTTATTGTTACATTGAAGGGAAAAACCCAAGCGGGTTTTTATAGAAAAAGGGGAAAAGGGGGTTTTTACAAAGGAAACCCTAGATTACTAATTAAATCAGTAATCAGCTATAGAAAGGGAAAACGAGAAACCCTAAGGGCTTTTAGGGTTTCAATATCCTCCCCTCAAGCTAGATGGTGGATGCTCAACATCCCAAGCTTGTGAACGTTGAGTTTGAACTTGGTACGGTGAAGTGCTTTCGTAAAAATGTCGGCGAGCTGGTCACTGGAGCTAATAGGAAGAAGGCGGAAGAGGTTGTTCTGAAGGCGCTCGCGAATCACATGACAGTCAATGTCAATGTGTTTCGTTCGTTCGTGGAATGAAGGATTCTGAGCAATATGTTTGGCGGCCTGATTATCACAGTTGAGCACTGGAGGCAGATCAAGTTAAATGCAGAGGTCATGAAGAATATAGCTAATCCACTGAATCTCACAAGAGGTAGTTGCGAGAGCCCTATACTCGGCTTTAGAAGATGATCGAGAAACAGTGCTCTGTTTCTTGGATTTCCATGAGATGAGGGACTCTCCAAGGAATACACAGTAACCAGTGATACTGCGTCTCGTTTCAGGACATGTGGCCTAATCAGAATCACTGAAGCCTTTAATTTGTAGACTAGTGTCTCTAGGGAAAAACAGTCCCTGACCAGGATCGGCCTTGATGTATCTTAGGATATGCTGGGTAGCTTGGTGGTGGTAAGCAGTGGGTGCTTGCACAAATTGACTGAGAAGATGGACATAGTAGTTGATGTCAGGTCTAGAGTTGGTGAGATAGAGTAGTTTCCCTATCAATCGCCTGTAGGAATCAACATTGTATGATGTATTGTTGGTGGCAAAAAGAGGTTTAGTGTCACTCATGAGGGGAGTTGGGCAGGGTTTGCTGTTAGTCATTCCAGTTTCATTTAGTATGTCCAGGGCATACTTTCTTTGGCACATATGGATCCCTTTCTTGGTCCTTGAAATTTCAAAACCCAAAAAATATTTTAGTTTCCCCAAGTCCTTGATTCTGAAGGTCTGATGCAGGGTACTTTTAGTCTTATTGATAATCTCCATAGAATTCCCTGTTAGAATAATGTCATCTACATACACAAGCAAAGCAGTGAAAGTGATAGAAGTTTTATGTATAAAAAGAGAGTAGTCAGAATTAGATTGAGCAAAACCAAGGTTTAAGAGGAAAGAGGAGAGTTTAGCAAACCACTGACAGCTGACCTGTTTGAGGCCATATAGAGACTTAGATAGTCGACAAACTTGTCCTTGTTTGGGAAGTTTCAGCCCTGGTGGAGGTGTCATGTAGACTTCTTCATTTAAATCTCCATGTAAAAAGGCGTTATCAACATCAAGTTGATATATGCACCAGTCCTTAGCAGCTGCTAAGGCTAGAATAATCCTTACAGTTGTGAGTTTAGCCACAGGAGAGAAAGTATCAAAGTAGTCTATTCCCTCTTGTTGGGAATATCCCTTCGCAACCAATCTAGCTTTATGCCTCTTAATACTCCCATCAGAATTATACTTGGTTTTGAAAACCCATTTGCAACCTATGGGCTTCTTTCCATTTGGGAGATTGGTGAGATACCAGGTTTTGTTGTTTTCTAGAGCTTGTATTTCCCTGTTCATAGCATCCCTCCATTCCTTAGTTTTGCTAGCCTCAGTATATGATTGTGGTTCATGGTTGGTAGTGATGGTGAGAGTGTAGTGAAGATGCTCCTTTGATAAACCATCATAAGAAACAACAAAATCAATAGGATAAGCAGTTTTGTAGTTGGCCTTAATTTGATTAGTAGGCTTAAGCTGACAAGAGTTATTGATAGTTAAGGAACCATTAACATGGTAGTCCTTTAGATAGTAAAGAAGCTTTTTGTCTCTTCTGGATCTTCTCAAATCCTGAATGTTGTCTTCTGTGTCACTCTGTTCATATGCCGCATTGTCTTGGTTGTCCTGAGCTTGGGCAGGTTGGTTCATAATCTGTTCAGGTTCAGTCTGCTGTAGATTGGAGCTGTCAGCTGTCCTGTCTTCTTCATCATCAGTAGTACTGTCATTTTCTTGAATTTCTCCTGCAGAACTATCAAGAGCAATATGGTCCTCCCTGATATTGATATGGGAGTCATTCAAGAAACTAAAATCCTAATTCATGTGATTATTTTTCTCAACAATGGTGGTTTCCGTAGAGCTGCAGGGAAAAATGGTTTCATAGAACAAAGCATTTCTACTTATAAAAATCTCTCTAGATTTTAAGTCAAGCAGGATGTATCCCTTTATTCCATTTTTAAACCCAATAAAAACACATTTTCTTGCCCTAGGATCAAGTTTATTTCTATTTATATCAGGGGTAGAGGCAAAACTTAAACATCCAAAGGTTTTCAAATCAAGATAAGTAGGAGATTTTGAATAAAGCATTTCATAGGGGGATTTATTTTTCAAAATAGCAGATGGTATTCTGTTTATTATATGAACAACATGATTAATAGCATAAGACCAATAACATTTAGGTATATTAGACTGGAAAAGCAAGCTTCTAGTAACATTTAAAATATGTTGATGTTTTCTTTCAACAACAGAGTTCTGCTGAGGAGTATGAACACAACTCCTTTGGTGAATAATACCATATTTATTATAAAGATCATCATACTCAAATTCAGGACCATTGTCAGATCTGATAGTCTTAATATCCTTCTTAAACTGATTTTTAATGTAGATGACAAAATTTAACAGAATGTTTCTGGTTTCTCCCTTAGAATGCATGAGAAAAACCCAAGTATGTCTAGATAAGTCATCTACAACAGTAAGAAAATATTTATGCCCATGTATAGAAGGAATAGAGATAGGACCCCATATATCAACATGAATCAAGTCAAAACAATTATCAGAAGTAGTAGTATTGTGAGGAAAAGGCAATCTATGTTGCTTTGAATAATGGCATATGTCACATATGTTTTTACAAGAATCATGAACATAAGGAAAAGCTCTACAAATTTGTCTTAGAACATTATTACATGGGTGTCCAAGTCTATAATGCCATACATTTATGTCTTTCTTAGAGTAATTCATAGTAGTATTAACAAAAACATGATCTCGTGAATTAGAGGTGTTTTCATCAAGGTAGTACAACCCCCTTATCATGCTAGCATGCCCAATAATCTTGTATGAATGATTGTCATGTATCTGACATTGCTCACAAGAGAAAATTAGTTTACAATTTGAGTCCTTTATGAGAGTTTGAACAGATATTATATTGAAAGAAAATTCAGGAATGTATAGCACATTGAAAATGATGAAAGATTCTAAAAAATTTTTAGTTCCAGCAAATTTAGCAATAACAGTAGAATTGTTAGGCAGTTTTACAGTAATAGGTTTAATTTTGTAAAAACTAGAAAATTGACTTATGTCATGGGTCACATGATTTATGGCCCCTGTATCAAGGATCCAGGTTTTACCTTGCTGATTCTTGTGGGTTGAGACATTGTTGTTGAAGCTCTGGATGTGGTTGACCGAGTGCTTTGGCTCATCTTTGTCATCTAAAAGCTTTAGCAGTCTCTGAATCTGTTCAATGCTCAAGGTTGCATTAGCAACACCTTCCTCTGGAGTGTGATCAGGGGGCTTTTGAGTTTCAGGATTGACATTGAGGTTGCACATCTGTTGAGCATTAGAGTTCTTATTGCCATAGGTCCCTTTATCTTGTTCTATCCTTTGTTTGTACCATGGAGGATATCCATGTTTTGAATAACACTCCTCTGCAGTGTGGTTCATTTTGTGGCAGTAGGTGCACTGTTTTCCTTGGTTAGGATTTCTGCCTCTGCCTCTTCCTTGTGTTCGAGACCCATTGCCTCTTCCTTGTCCTCTCCAAGAAGCTTGTTCTTGGTTTCTATATCCTTTGTCAGCTGCATTCATGAGAACTTTGTTTTCATTAGCCAGATTTCCAGAACCATTGCCCTTTCTTTCTTGCTGCATGACAAGAGAAAAAACTTTGTTTATGCTAGATAGAGGCTCCATGAGCAATATCTGAGTTCTGACACTGTTGTAGTTGTCATTTAATCCTTTTAGAAAACAGATGGCATGTTCAGTCTCCCTCTGTTTCAAGAAAACTCTGGACAGATCACATTCACAGGGCTTTCCACAGGTGCAGTTGGGTATGGGTCTCAAGAATTCCAGTTCTTCCCATAATTTCTTTAATTCTGTAAAAAATTGACTTATGCTTCTATCTCCCTGTCTGATAGAGTGAACTTCTTGTAACAAATCAGAGATTTGAAAGTAGTCCCCTTGAGAGAATATTTCCCTTAATTCTTCCCATAGTTCATTAGCAGAATCTATGTACATTACACTCTTTGCAATGTCTGGTGCGAGAGTCCTCATAATCCATGAAAGAATCATCACGTTACATCTTTCCCAGGATTCATAGTTTGGATCAGTGGGCAGAGGTGTTTTAATGCTGCCATTAACGAACTTCAGGTTATTCTTGGAGAGCAAGGCACGTTGCATGTTCCTGCTCCAAGAAACGTAGTTATTATCATTTAAAACATTAGAAACTAGGACCAAACCTGGATTTTCTCCAGGGTGCAAGTAGTAGGGACTGGTGGGTATGAGGGATTGATCAAGATCAAAGTTGTTGGCCTTCTGGCTGGTGTATTCTGGCTTGGTTTCAGATTTCCCATCCATGATTCTTCAAAAGGATGCCAAGAATCACGTTCTTGGCAGAAAGAAAGTGAAGCGGAAGCACAGCAGGTTAAAAACCTGCTTTGGTACCATGTTGAAGTACCACAACCACTCCTTTTATTGTATCTGTGAGAGAGAAGATAGTGGCCATGGCTGAGAGCGCGAGAGGAGAAGGAATGGAAGAGAAGATGGTGGGTGACGGAAGAGAAAGTGGATCTGCAGCGAGAGACAAATCCAGTGCTCGTGAGAGAAGCAAGAGAAGGTAAGCAAAGCTTTCTATTACTGTTTTGTTTTATTGTTACATTAAAGGGAAAAACCCAAGCGGGTTTTTATAGAAAAAGGGGAAAAGGGGGGTTTTTACAAAGGAAACCTTAGATTACTGTAATCAGCTATAAAAAGGGAAAACGAGAAACCCTAAGGGGTTTTAGGGTTTCAATAGATATATATGATAATAAATAATTTCCCAATCTTCTCTTCTCCCTACTTGAAACCAAATTTTACCTATGCTACTAACTCTTTACCATTTACTTCCAAACATATTCACCAAAGAAGAAGACACAACTGAAAATTAAATGTGAGTGATTGAAAAATAAAATATTCATGCATTTGATAACTGACATAATTTTGTGATAAAAATTGTTTTACGAAATATTGATTGATGATAGATTGAAAGAGAAAAGATAAAATTTGGGATTTGGTTGGCAATAGCGAAACTTGGAGCAGAAGGTTGGGGCAAAGAAAAAAGGGAAAGTGGAAGGTGAAGCAAACCACTACCATACATTCTATCATTTTATCTTTCTCTTTTCTTCTCTTTGATCAATCAATTATCATCATCACCATCACCCTTCCTTCAACCCAACTTCCAACTCTTCTAGAAACTTGTCCCTGTAACAGATACTCACTCTCTCTCATAAACAACAACAACTACCATTACCATCTCTATGCTTTCATACATGAATAGCCAAACTACCGATACATTTCTTTCCAGGAACCTCACAACCAACTTACTTAAATCACTAAATCTGTTTTTTTTTTTCTTTTTCACAATATCCAATATCTCACTTCCACCACTCATGCCAATACTAAACATTTATGTTATTATTAACTCTGTTTTTTATTCAACGAGATTGACTATATGAATGGTTATACATGATATCTATTTTATTAAACAGTGTACTAATTATTTGGGTGGTTAGTTTGTGAAATCAGGATAACAGTGGAAAATATGAGAATAAATTATGTTATAAATATTTTACAAAATAAAAAATTTCTTGCAAATGATGCATATAATTTAAAGTGATTAAATGTGGAAGTAGCATAGTCCTTATAGTAATAGCAACAGCATCACATGTTAAGAGGGCATTATTGAAAAAGAATTGATGTGAGTGACTTTATTTATTTGTTTTTTGATGTAGAGAAAGGGGAAAAGGATATAAAATGATGTATTATTTATTAGTTTATGCAAACCATTCAGTGTTTTAATTTAGCTTTTTTCAATTAAACTTTTACTTTGGAAGATTTATTTTTAAAAGAGTTAGAAAAGTTTACTTTATTTAGTGGTTATAGTCATATAAAGAAAAAAAAAACATTGAAAAGAAGTCTTATATTAATATAAACCAAAATGACTTAAAGAAGTCTTAAATTAATATAAACCAAAATGACATTTTTTTTTCGTACTTTCCTTACTATTAGAAGAAATATATTGTTTTTTAGAAAGATAAACCAAAGTGACCTTTTTTTTCTTTTATAACATTTTAGTGTTTGAGAGAAGAATTAGGTAATTTCTCTTTGAAGGTTCTTTTAGTAGTTATTTTTTTCTACTTTCAATAGAGGGTGTTATTATTTTAGTAATAAGTTCCATTCTTTTTATTAGTAATAATTAATATATATAAATAAAAGAATGTGATATTAGATGTCTCAACCCATATATAATACCAATAAAAAGTAGTAAGTTCTCGTGTTATTATGTTGACACCTAATAATGATATTAGAGTTTGGTTAGTATTTTGTTGCTATTGATAGAAGAAAGTATTGTATGAAACTTTTAGTATGTTATGTGATTGTAACTGGTTTCTAGTGTCATTCTTTTTTTTGGATGTAGAGTGTAGTTGTGTGAAAATACATGTCTAAGAAAGTTCTATTAAAAGAAAGATTTGGTAATTAAGTTTGTTTATGAGTGACTGAACTTTCGTTCTTAGGAACTTACTTTGTGTACTAGTCACAGTTTGTCGTGATTGTTCCAAATAGACAATACTATTTATTGTCAAAAGTACAGAAGTTGTTTTTATAAGCCATCATGAGATATAGAAGTTCAATTAGAATATAAAAAAAAGCACCAATATCAGTAATCACTTTTTCTTTTCAGTTAATTTTAATTTTGCTCTTATTATTAAGTTTTTACTATTTTTTTGCTTTAACACTTTTGTTTTCCCTGCAGAGCAGCACTTATTTTTTAAGTTGAGTTAGTTTTCTTTGACTAAGGAAGAACTCTAGTTTGGAAGATTTGTCAAAGGAGAAGGCAAGGCTTGAGTAAGTAACATATTTTAACAATTTACTAAATGCATGTGTTTTTGTTTGCTCTGAATATCTACTACTCATAATGCTGATAATCTGAAACGAGAGTTTGTGTTATCACCTTGTGTGATATAAGGTTAATAGTTTAATGTGTCCGCATTACATGCATGACAGAAAAGAAAATTATGTGTATGTTATTGTTGTCTTGAAATGACGTATCAATTTCTTGACTTGAACAGACCCTATTCTAAATGGACAAATCTTGGATAGAGATGCCTAGAAATACACCTCAATATATGGAAGGATTAAACACATTTTTGGACTTTTCATTTGTTAATAGCAGTGTGAGGGGGGAAATAGTATGTCCATGTCTGAAATGTAACTTTAACAAGTGGCAATGTCGTCAAATAGTGTATGAACACTTGATTATCAAACCTTTTCCAAAAGGATATACAGTGTGGCTTCTACATGGGGAGAGAAAAGGAGCAAATGTGCCAGATGAAATACATATAATGCCACAAGAAAATGATGAAGTAATTCCCGCTAATAATCCAATGTGTGACATGATTAATGATGCATTTGGGTATCATCAATACAATGATGGCATGGTGGATGATAAGGAAACGGGTGCAGAGTCAAGCGATAATATGAATGATGATCTTAGAGCTTTTTTCAGTTGATGCAAGAAGGTCAAGATAGTTTATATGAAGGGTGTGATAAATATTCTAAACTTTGTTTCTTGATCAAGTTGTATCACATCAAATGTATATGCAAAATAACTAACAAGGGAATGTCCATGATACTAGAGTTGTTAGCCGATGCTTTTGGACATGCTAAAATACCAAGCTCATTCTATGAGGTGAAGAAAATTATTAACAAGCTTGGTCTTCATTACAAAAAAATTGATGTTTGTCCAAATGATTGCATGTTGTACTTTAGAGAAGACGCAAATAGGGACTTTTGTAAGAAATGTAAAACATCTAGATGGAAGGCAAAAAAGAAAGGGACAAGTGACAGTGGTACAAGTAATAAAAGAAAAAAGATTCCTACAAGTGACAGTGGTACAACCTTCCTCCTTGGATGTGTATGAAACAAAGTTCCTTTATTCTCTCTATGATCATTCCAGGAAAGCGAGCTCCAGGAAATGATATTGATGTATATTTACAGCCACTAATAGAAGAGTTGAAAGAGTTATGGAGCACGGGCATAAAAACTTTTGACTCATATGGTAATGAAGTGTTTGATATGCATGCAGCCATATTGTGGACTATCAGTGATTTTCCAGGTCTTGGAACTCTATCGGGATGGAACATGCATACTGGGTTGGCATGTCCTGGATGTAATTTTGACACAACTCCTAAGAAGCTTCTTAAAGGTGGTAAATTTTGTTTCATGAGTCATCGTCGTTGGTTAGATGGAAGGCATAGATTTAGACTGGCTCGCATGAGATTTGGTGGAACTATAGAAAATAGAAATCCACCTGTGGTAGTGTCAGGATATGATGTCTTACAACAAGTTGAAAATGTCAATGTTGAATTTGGAAAAGAACTAGTACTTGAAGAACGAGCCAAAAGACAACGGGGAGTTAATCATGCCAAGTTAGACACTCAACAATGGCGAAAAAAGAGTATATTTTTTGAACTTTCTTATTGGGTAGACAACTTATTACATCACAATTTAGATGTTATGCATATTGAGAAAAATGCATGTGATAATGTGGTGTTTACCTTGTTGAATGATAGTTCAAACAAATGTAAAGACAATCTAAAAGCACGAAAGCATTTACAACTTTGGGGTATTAAACCTGATCTTTGGCCTGATGAGAATGGTAGATATCTCCCTGCTATATATACATTGACAAAAGCAAATAAAGATATCTTTCTCAAAACTTTGAAGAACATTAGTAGATGCATTGATGACAAACAACGTAAAAAAAAGTCATGACTCACATGTTTTGATGGAGCAACTTTTACCTTTGGCAATGAGAAATACACTTCCTAAAGAAGTATGCTCTATCTTGATTGATCTGTGTAATTTTTTTTACAATTGTGCAATAAAGTTTTAAGAATGGATGAACTTGGCCAACTACAAAGTAGAGATGTTATTTCCTCCTTCTTTCTTTACAATCATGATTCATTTAATTGTGCATTTGGTAGAAGATGCCAAGCTTGGAGGACTAGTCCAATATCGATGGATGTATCCCATGAGAGGTATCTAGGAAAGTTAAAGTCCTATGCTCATAATAAGGCACAAGCAGAAGGGTCAATAGCTGAAGGATACATGGCTGAAGAGGCTTTAACTTTTTGTTCTAGATATGTAGATGGAATTGAGACTGTATTTAATCGACTGCGTCGTGTTAATGATGAACCTCATATTGTTCCATCTAATGTAAGTACATTATTCCCACAAGTTGGAAAACCAGCCGGTTCTTTTGCTTATTTCACTCTATCGGCAAAGGAAAAGTTGCAAGCACATCATCATATGCTAACTAACTGCACCATAGTTGACCCGTTTCTGCAGTAAGTATTTATGCATTTTTGTATAATTAGTTTTTCCTTCAACATTACATTATATATTTTATATCTTTGACATAGGGAATTTGGAGACACTTTACGAAGACAACTAAGAAGCCGCACACGATCATCCTCTATGATAGACAAGAGGGTTCATAGGGAATTTGTAGAATGGTTTTCACGTCTTGTATGTATATTTTCTCCTATAATCTTTAACTTATATATATTATTAAAATATTAAGCATGTTTCTGAATATTAAGTATTTTGTTTTATTTTGTTTTAGATAATGAATGAATCAATTAATATCCATTCAATTGATTTAAAATTCTTAGCTATAGGTCCGATTGATTGTGCAAAGCGATACAGTGCCTACAATGTGAATGGGTTCAAATTTCGTATATTGGAGCGTGACCTTTGGCTTAAAACACAAAATAGTGGAGTGTTTGGTACATTTGGGACAAGGAGTTATGCAAGTAGCATTGATAATCAAATGCGGTTTGGAGCTGTGCCATATTACGGTCGATTGGTAGACATAATTGAGATAAATTACCATGGACATTTCTCAGTTGTTTTATTCAAATGTATGTGGGCTAATAAAACTTCTTCTAGAGGGATTATGACTGATGACTTTGGATTTACATTAGTATGTTTTTCACGTTTGATCCACACTAGTGATAATGATGATGATGAGCCATACATTCACGCATCAGAAGCTCAAATGGTGTATTATGTAGAAGATGAGTTGGATAAAAATTGGTGCATACCTGTACATTTAAAGCCTAAAGACATGTACAACATGGGTGAAGAAGATGTTGACGATTTTCATGAATCTGAACCATTTGAGCAACAAAACTTAGAATTACTATATCCAGATGAGGATGGAAATATACAACTACCAAGGTAATTGTCACATAACACTCTGAATTTCAGTTTTTGTGTAATTGAATTTCAGTTTCTGTCTAGCAACAGTCTAGTAAGGTAATTGTCACATATACTACTAGAAACTAGCACAAAGTGGAGAGACCATCGACAAGAATTGTGGCAACAAAGGAATGATGGTACACGTACTAGAGATGAATTGATCACAATGGCTCCAAAAGGAATAGATAGAGACCAATGGGCTTCTTTTATTAACTATCGTTTAAATTCAAAAACAAAGGTATAATTGAAACTCTTTTTCATCAACCTTATTCATTATTATTAATTTTTATATTTTGATGATTAGGACCATGCCCTCAAAAATAAAAACAATAGGGCAAAGCAAACCATTGCTCACACTGGTGGATCTAAGAGCCTTGCAAGGAAAAGAGATGAAATGGTGATAATATTACATATCTTCAAATTAAATTTATGTTTTAATTTTTTGAATTGTGTCATAAATTTTTTCTTCAACTCTATAGGAAAAAGAGTGTGGCCAAAAGGTCAGTAGAGGAGAGGTATGGATAGCCACCCACAAGCATGCTAATAGAACATTTGTTAGTGATGAAGCAATGGAAATTGGTGTAAGTTTGATTCTAATAAACTCTATAATTATCATCTACAATTCAGGTTATTTTAATTAGTTTCTTCTCGTGTTCTGTATAGGAAAAAATTCAATCATATGAATCAAAATTATCAACATCCCAATTAAAAGATGTATCTAGCACCGATTCCTTAGCTTTTGCTTTCGGAAGTCAAGAACATTGCGGACGTGTTAGGGGTTTAGGTTTGGGACCTTGTCCATCTAAAGTGTTTGGCTTCAATGCACATTCATATAGTGGGGCGTCTTCGAGTTGTCCTTCTTATACACAGTTACAAAATCAGGTTAATAATTTATTGTTTTCAATTATTGCTTTTTTTAGTTTATCTCTTCTGTATAATGGTATTTTATTGCCATGAATATAGTCTTTTTTGTTGTTATATTGGGAATACAGAACCCCACTTTTAAGCTGAAGAGTAGCATCCCACATGGTTACCAAAAATGTGGTGA
Organism: Vigna unguiculata; assembly: GCF_037176805.1. Lineage (NCBI taxonomy): Eukaryota > Viridiplantae > Streptophyta > Magnoliopsida > Fabales > Fabaceae > Vigna > Vigna unguiculata. Next base: position 40,536,556 of record NC_140801.1, read on the forward strand.
AAGGCATGCTTTCTATTGCTGTTAAATTACCTTAAATTGCTATTGATGTCATTGTTGTTATTGCTATCATTATTAAGACATCATTATCCTCATTTGGGTGTATGTATCACATTGTGAATGTGAAGAGTGGTTAGTGAGTGCACCTATCATTGTTAGTTCTCTCTCCCTTGTGCATATTTAATGTGAATGTTAAATAAATTTGAAATTTCAACCCTCTACACAGTGATTGAAAATAATATATGGTTTATTATCTCTCACAAAAACCATACAGGCACACTAGAACTTATTTAATTTCGATATGTACATGATGTATTGGATCACGCACTATAAACAAAAGAAGATATGAACATGATGTAATATGTTTCATTATTGATGATTTTGAGTTTGATTTAAGTTTGTATTATTGTTAGGCATGTTGTAAAATGCAGACAGTTTGATTAATTTGATTAGTTATGTTCTAAAAAAGGTTTCTTGATTAACATCGCAAGTCAATGAAATGAAGGCAATGATGACTTTCTTTGTACAAAACTATCAAGGAGAATTGCCTCATGACTTTCCTTTGTTTCATTCGTCATCGGTAATATTTAAATTTTAAGTATATTAATATATATTTTATATTGGCAAGAATGTTACCAATTATTATTATTTTTAATGTTAGGTATCTGATCAGGGAAGTGTTCCCAATGGAGAAACAAATGACTCAGATCAAGATTGATACAGAAGAATCTTATTAGACTTTCATTTTATTTGACTTTATAACAAGTATAACAAAGATATTGTAACATTTCACTAATTTGAACGTTTAAACTTTATTATTTACTTTGAACTTATAGACTATGTTCCTTGTTTTTATGAATGTTATATCTAGTTATAAACAAATATCTAAATGTTAGAATTTTTTCATATCATATGTTTTATGAATTATATGCACTCAAAAAGTATAATAAATAAAATTAAGGGAATTTGAAAAGTAAAAACATCAATAAATAATGAATTGCATTGTACGGGTAAAAAATGAACTTTTAGTACTATTACACGGTATAAAGGATTTAAAACTACATACAAGAAATAGGTACTAGGGTTACAAAACCGCAGTGAATGCCAAGGGTTCTAAAACCGCCGGTAATTACTAGGGGTTTTAAAACTCCACATAAATACCAGGGATTACTAGGGGTTTGATACCGACGATAATTACCAGGAGTTTTAAAACCGCCGGTAATTACCAGGGGTTTTAAAACCGCCGGTAATTACTAGGAGTTTTGAAACCGCCGGTAATTACCAGGGGTTTAAAAACTGCCGGTAATTACTAGGGGTTTGAAACTACCGGTAAATACCAGGAGTTTCAAAACTGCTGGTAAGTGTTGTTTTACCAAGGGTTAGTGAAAACCGCTAGTAATCCGTTAACGACGCTAGTTTTTCTAGGAGAAAAACAAACCGCCGGAAACTCCTTTACCGGGGTTAAAAGCCCCGGAAATACCATAAATAATCTCTAGTAAAAATTATTTTTGTTGTAGTGATTATTATATACATATAAACATAACTTTAGACTTAATTATGTTCTAAGTCTCTAATAAATTTGACAACCTTCAACTAATCTCTAATAACATTTTATGGTTTATTGAGTAGATTCAAAATTTTTGATCAAATTCTCATCGTTAACTTTTTCTGATATTTTAGTCATATGACTATGATGTGGTTGACATGGTTAGTCTTTTGTCAAGTCACTTCTGATCTCTGGTCTCCCATTCTCTCTTTAGTTGATGGATAACAAATGCTGAATCTCCATACACATTAAAAAATTTTGCATTCCATTCAATTGCGGCTTGGATGCCCATAGCGCAAGCTTCATATTCAGCGATATTGTTCATGTAATTAAAACACAACCTCGTTGTCATTAGAATGTACTGATTCTCTGGAGATATCAGTATCGCCCCTATACCATGTTCCATGACGTTAGAAGCTCCGTCGAATAATAATATCCATGTCTTTCCATTATGATCTTCTTGATCACCTTCAAATAAGGCCATGATGTCTTCATCGGGAAATTCAGACTACATCGACTGATAATCGTTAATGGATTGTTGAGCCAGATATTCAGCCAAAACACTACCCTTGATGGATTTTTGAGTGACATATACAATGTCATATTCTGACAATAGCATCTGCCACCGAGCTATCCTTCCAGTGAGGGCAGATTTTTCAAAAATATAATTGATAAGGTTCGTCTTTGATATCAACAAGGTAGAATGACTCAATATGTATTGTCTCAGACAATGGGTAGCCCATGCCAATGCGCAACAAGTTCGCTCTAAAAACGAATATCGTTATTCGCACTCTGTGAACTTCTTGCTCAGGTAGTATATGACATGCTCTCTTTTTCCAATTTCGTCATAGTGACCCAACACACAACTCATTGACTCATTCAGTACAGTCAAATACAAAATGAGTGACTTTCCCGGTTCAGGTGGGCATAACACTAGAGGATCTTGTAGATATTGTTTAATTTTGTCAAAAGCAGCCTAAAAGTTTTCCTTCCACTCAACAACCTGATTTTTACGCAATAGCTTGAATATTGGTTCACAAGTGACGGTTAATTGGGAGATGAACCTAACAATGTAGTTTAGTCTGCCCAAGAAACCCCGCATCTTGTCAGGATCGACCTCTATCCCCTTTTGACTGACCACAAAACCCAACAACTTTCCAGATTTCACACCGAATGTGCATTTAGCCAGGTTTAGTTTACGTTTAAGCTTCCTCAATCTCTCGAACAATTTCCTCAGGTTGAGGATGTGTTCTTCTTCTTACCCAGACTTGGCGATCATGTCATCCACATAAACCTCAATTTCTTGGTGCATCATATCATGAAAAAGTGCCACCATAGCCTTTGATAGATTGCTCCAGCATTCTTAAGCCCGAAAGACATCACCTTATAGCAAAATATTCCCCACAATGTGATAAATGTGGTCTTTTCCATATTTTCAGGCGCCATCTTGATATGATTATATCCCGAGAAGCCATCCATAAACGAAAATAGTCAGAACCTGGTTGTATTATCCATTAATGTGTCGATGTGCGGTAATAGGAAGTTGTCTTTTGGACTCGCATGATTCAAATCTCAATAGTCAACACTCATTCAAACTTTGCCATCCTTCTTAAGCATTGATACAATATTTGCCACCCATTGAAAATATTTTTCCACAGCTAAAAATCCAACGTCAAATTGCTTTTGCACTTCTTCTTTGATCTTTAATGACATTTTTGGTTTCATTCTTCTTAGCTTTTGTCTGACTAGATGACATTCCAGCTTGAGTGGAAGCTTATGTTGCACTATATCAGTATCTAAACCACGCATATCATTGTACGACCAAGAAAACACATCCCTAAACTCCTTTAGCAACACACATAATTCTTCTTTCACTTCTTTCTTCATACAACTGCCAATTTTCACTTCTTTCTTCTTATCCCCCTTGCCTAGGTTAAATGTTTCAACATCTTCTTGATGGGGTTTTATTTCCTTATATTCTTATTCCACTAATCTCATTAGTTCAGAAGAGGGTTCTGAATCATTTTCATAATCATCTTCCATATTATCGACAGGGTGCTCAAAATTACAGATATCGACATTGTTATTTTCAAATATTCATTATCATATATGCATTATTTGAGTTTATAAAAAGGATAAATAAATAAACAATAGTTAAAAATATAACCAAAGATAACGAAGGTAGCAAACACAAATTGATTATCACGTTGAGCATAAAGGAAAAGGTGTTAGCTCATTAAGTCATGAATCTTAGAGCTCTGGGTAAAGCAATAGGATTAATTAAAAATATTATATTTTAACCAAATTAAACATCACAGGTAGATCCAAAGTCTCATAATTGTTAAGTGGTGCATCTGGAGCGTAGGGCTACACAAAACTCGATCTTTCATGTTCATCTTCATCACTAACGGCTACTATCTAGCTAGTGTTGATCCATTCGGCACTACGAAATCTCTCTTTGATGTTGGAGATGCAGATCTTTCCTAACCCCAATGCTTTTCCTAGCATGTGAGCCAGACCACGCTCTCTCCTTTCTTCCACCAGCTTTCTCTTATCTTCTCTAGTAGGCTTGTATCCTAGGTCGTATATATTCCTTTTCTCGGCGACCTCTAGAGGAAATGTCAATCCTCGTCCCTTTTTGCCTAGCCCTTTTCTGTACTCATATTCCTCTTTCAACATGACCTTGGTCGTCATAAGGGAAGCACGAGACAGGCGTGAGTTCATTGGAAATGGTTCCACATAGGCATTATCCACAATTTCCAAGGACTTCCTCTATTGTTTCAATATAGCGAGGAGACGAAGGTCTACTTACCAAAATATCTTCCTCCCCAAAACTATCACTAGTTTATCACCCATGACATATTTCAACTTTTGGTGCAAGGTTGAAGGTACCACACCCGCTAAGTGAATCCAAGGGCGACCCAACAAGCAACTGTATGCTGGGAAGATATCCATCACTTGGAAAGTAACTTGAAAGACACATGGCCCGATTTGGATTGACAATTCTACCTCTCCCATCACTTCTCTCTTACTCCCATCAAAAGCCCTCACGATCATTACACTTGGTTACATGTGAATACCCTCACACGGTAACTTCCCCAATGTTGCTTTCGGCATTACATTTAAGGAAGAACCATTGTTGATTAATACTCGCACTATGAGATGATCCAAGCATTTTACAGAGACATAGATGGCCTTGTTGTGTCCTCTCCCTTTAGTAGATATCTCCTCGTCAGTGAAAATGAGGTAATTGTTAGCAGTGATGTTGCTAACAATTCCCTAAAAACTGTCCAGAGAAATATGTTGCTCCACATGTGCTCCACTGAGTATTTTCATTAACAACTTTTCTTGGGAGGTTGAATGCAAGAGTAATTCCAAAAGTGAGATCCGAGCAAGAATGCGATTCAAGAACTCGCAAGCCTCCTCATCAGATATTTCTTTCCCGCCATCTTTTTTTAGACCCTCATTAGTTTGCATGGTCTTCCCCTTCAAGAGTTCTTTAGCCTTTTTGGTCATCACCGATTCACTATTACCACCTCCATCTTTCATCAAGATTGGAGGCATAAAGATTCGACCACTACTTGTCATTCCATCAATGCCCGATATATTTTCAACCATTGGTTCAACACTGGTAGGTTGACCTTCTGCCCATTGTTCCTCACCCAACACACATACACCATATTTTCACGGGACAACTTTCTAGCTCTTGTAGGGAAAAAGGGATGGTGCTTGGATGACAATAGATTGCCTTTCTTGAGTTGCTGATGCAGAGGTGGATCTGGTGAAATGAATCACTATTGGCTCTGGCAAAGTCACATAAGGTTTCGCACCATCCTGTGCAAATACTTCTTCCATATCTCCACGACATATTTGTACAAAATTTATGTCGAGCAGATTTTGCAGAACATCCTCAAACTTGGTGAATTCATCGATAGAATGTTTAACACTCAGATGAAATCCGCACTTTTCACTCAGGTTATATTCCCCTCTTAACAAACCCAATTTCAACAATGTCTCAAAAACAAACCGTTTGGAGCTCCGAATTTCACTCACATTCCTCATCACTTTGTGTTCCCTAACCTCAATGGCATTTGTTGAAGAATTCCCATGTCCAGAAAGGGGATTATCCTCAACACTAGGTTTGTCTTCATGAAATTTTACCCACCCTAATTTGATTAAAGCTTCCACCTTGTGTTTAAGGGCCATACATTTCTCAATAGATTAACCAACTCCCTATCCGTAATAATCACATTTGGCATTTTGATCATAATTCTAAAGGAAGGGAGGTTGCATAGGTTTCATCGGACAAATGGCCACCAAACGGTTTTGGAAGAGATGAGGTAAGAATTCTGTATACGTCATAGGAATGTGAGTGAAATGAACAAAGTTCCTCTCTTGATTCCTCCTTATATTAGCGTTTCGACTCGAGTTTCGGTTGAAATTCGAGTTAGGTTCGGTTTTTCAAGCATTATTTGAAGCATGCCGTGGTTGATAAAGATTCGATAGTTGATAAAACCCTTACTGTTGAGGTTGTGTTTGATGAACAGACACTACATTGGCCACATAAGGAGGTTGGTTCAAGTGTAGTCGATAGTTATGAGTAGGAGCCCGACTTTCACACACATGCATTATTGAGGTTGTGTGTACCTCCAGTTCCTTCTTCTTTCCGGGATTTAAACTAGGCTTCTAAGAAGTTGCAGCCACAAACAAGCCATATGCAATCTTTCCAATTTTTAACCCGATTTCTATTCTTTCACCTATAATAATGATATCAGCGAAATTGGAAGACACATTCCCCAACACATGCTCATAAAATGGTGATTGCAGTGTGTTTACAAACGTTGCCCCCATCTCCTTATCAAGTAGAAGTGGCTCAACCTGAGCAATCAACTCTCTCCATCATTGTGCATATTCCTTGAAGCACTCAGTATCCTTTTTGGCCATGTTTTGTAATTGCAATCTATCTAGCACGTTATTTGTGTTGTATTTATACTTTTTCACAAAGGTGTGGGCCAAATCCATATAGGAATGAATTCGAGATGGCTCTAAGTGTGTATACCAATTCAACGCTACACTAGCCAGACTATCTTGGAAACAATGTATCAGCAATTTATCATCATAGGCATAAGCAACCACCTTTCTACCATACATTATCAAATGGCTTTTAAGGCATGTGGTGCCCTAATACTTTTCGTATTTTGGGACCTTAAACTTGTGTGGTATGATCACACCAGGAACCATGTTTAATCTCGCAACATCATCGATCCCATAACCTCCACCACCCTCAATGGCTCGAACCCTTTTTTCAAGAATTTCAAGTTTACTTTTAGCCTCATCAACAACAATGAATACCACCTGCACTATAGCGTGCAATATGACCTTAGTCGTAGCATCTTCATCGATAACTGTGTTCGGAGGCTTAGGTGTCACAGTCACCCTCGGTCTTGTGAATGTGATTGTCTCATTCATTCCTACTCCTGTCACGGGTGTTGAAGCTAATACCAACCCTTGAGTATTGATCGATAGTGTGTTGTTAGTCACATGAAAAGAAAAAGAAGTTTGTTCCGCCTCCGAATATTCTCCAACGGGTGGAGTGTACCCTGGAGGCAGACCATACATTAGGAACGGGACTGGCGCACCCTGAGTATTTTGAACCTTATATTGTGGAACCTGAGGGTGAGAATGAACATTTTCCTCAATCCTTGCAGACGAGGCTTTTACCGAAGCTTTCAATGACTTTAAGGCCTCCAAGATCTGGCCCACTTGATCCTTTAACTGGTTAATGTCGGTTTTCACAGCTTCATGGGCCTCTTCCCAACCTTCCATGCTTTTGTGGTTAGCTCGTGTGCGGTAAGGGCGTCGTGGAAATTATGTCGTTGTATTTGATTTTTCTCTTATTATTTTAATTAAATGAAATGAATTATGAAAAATGAAAAGAAAGAAAAGAAATGCAAAACATTTACTTTAGTCGAAAATTTTAAATTTGTGAGAACCTTCAGGTAAATATATCATAGAAATTAACATGAAACTAAGTCAACCACATATTATTAATACAACTCGATCATTCACAAGTCTTTTACATTCATTACACGAGAAAAGAAAGAAAACCTATTCTCTAGCCCTAGTTATCATGCTTTTCATCTCTCTCATCAATTCCTTGTAGTGACTAAAGAAGGCTTCAATCTCCCTAGGCGAATTGAATATCGGTCTTCAATTGCTCCATTTTCCAAGGCAGCCTTCCAATGTTCTATGGTCATTTTCTGTTCAGTTGTGTATTCATTCATCCGACTGATCACCTTTTGATGCTCCTTTTTTGATTCAGCTTTGTGCCAACGTTCCTCATCCATTTTCACGTCATAGGTCGACACCATCTCCTTCATTTTTGGTTCAACCTCACTGATCCTAATTTGAGCATTGTACAACTGTTTCAATGCTTCAGTCTTATCTCTCTTAAATCCCTCACACAACTGGTCCGTTTGGCGGTTAGATGTTGTTGCTGCATCTCGCTCGGTCCCTTGATTTTAACGTGGTGCTTGCTGTAGTCAAATCCTATTTAACTTTGAAAGCAAGATCTCGTTCTTCTCTTTGTTTCCTAAGACTCCCTTGATACGCTTTTGTCATTTCCTCATTATCACGTCTCAGATCAATATATTCATGTCGGAGACTTTGAAGCTCGTTAACTAATTTGGCATTTTTGAGTTTCATCTTTTCTATCTCTTCTTTTAGCCCTTTCACATCCTCAGACTCAGCAGGTTCTAACCGCTCAGGAGCAGGAGAGTCTAATTTGAAGGGTAACTTCATCACGTTAACCCTTTCCAGAATCCATTGTCAGTAAGATATCTTCTTATCGATCACCCATGGCCTTACGTCTTTTTCTACTCGCAGAACCTCACCCCAGGTGCTCCTAACTCGTCGAATTAGATCAAAGGAAACTCTTTCTTCTTAATAAGTCCATATGGCAACCAAAGATTCTAGAGTTGGAGAACTCTTAATTGGACACCCAAAATTGTCGTTGAGCGAAAACGGGGATATAATTCACACAACTTCTAGTGCCTATTATAGGGACGTTAGGGAAATTCCCACAATAGACATGTGACTTCGGCAACCCAGGGACACACCATTTAATCTTTCCTCCATTCAAATTTGCACAGAACTGGATTCATTCTTTCGCCCCCTGAATTTCAATGTCGCCAGGTGGTAATTCCCCAACCTGACATTCAGCATTCAATGTACCCAGGCGGACTCGGGATATAAACCATACATACAGTATAGGTACACAACATAGCATCTTCTTCCTCTTGAGTGCATAGAATAGGTTCAAACTCTCGTACACATCATCTAGAATCGCAATAACTAGGCTTTCTGAATGAATCTTGTAAGCGATAAACACATCGATCGCAGTTTGATCAACAAAAATCTCCATGTAAGGGAAGAGCATGACTCCATAAAGTGTGAGAGCAAACACATCAATAAATGTCTCCCCAATCTCTTTTTCAATCAAACGACGCGGATGCCTTTCTAAATACACTTGAGGAATCCCTTTTAAGTTGCCCTTGGAAGTCATTTTACTCTCGTGTACCTTCAAGATTCCAACCAACGTAGAGATAGATGTATGATGCTTTGAATATTTGTATGAAGATGCCTTTCTAAATACCCTTGAGGAATCCCCTTCGAGTTGCCCTTGGAAGCCATTTTACTCTCTAGCTCGACAGGGTGTACCTTCAAGATTCCAACCAACGTAGAGATAGATGTATGCTGCTCTGAATATTTGTAAGAGACTTTATTTTCCATAGAAAAGCCTAAATTTTGCTCGAACTCTTCCATTGTGCCAATTAAAAATCCTGGAAGGTGAAACATCTGAGCGGCGGATCATAATATTGAGCCAAAGCAGTGACTGCCGACGCTTGGACTTTCACATTCAACAACCTCAATAACTTCTCATACCGCTTCCTAAAAGCATTCTTCTGTATAGTTTTCATTTGTTCACTATTTCCCTTAAACCATTTAGATTGCCATCTATAACTCTGATAGGTAACTTCTTCTTCAAGGCATCCGACCCTAAATTCCACCTGACTCCAAATTCCATGTTAATTTCTCTTGTTATTTCACAAACTCAACCATAACCTTAAAATTTCTAACCTAGAATCACAAAAAATGTTATGACATGTCATGATAAGGTACATGTTATACATGAACAAATAACCAAATGCATGTACAATGAGGCCATGAAAGAATGTACAAATGCATGATTTTATTGCCAATTCAAATGAAGCGAGAAAAGCAAGATGAGCATTAAGGTAATGCACATGTCTCCCTTTGTGCCTTATCATAGGTCTGACGCCTACTAGTTCTAAGCTAAAATACATGCACTCACCAAGATGGTTCCCTAATACTTAAGGATCAATGTTGCTAGAGTTATGGCCCACTTCCTAGTATTTCCCATAATAGTTGGTAGACAATAAGATGCGAGAGTACTATCAAAGCAAACAAACTCTAGTTGGGGTTCTCACAATGACATTTTAATTCTAAGTTACATCCAGTGTGACATTACTACACAATCCCTTCTAATTCTATGTTACACAAACCTGGGTAGTGCCTTGATAGACGTCAAAGGATGTCGGGTAAAGTAAACCCCGGCGTCATTTCACATCTGACAACGTACTACCAAACGTCATTTAATGTCTGGCAAGGCACTACCAGACGTCAAACAATGTTGTTTTTTGGCACCATTTAGCGTAAAAATTGACGTCTATAGACTCTAGCCCCAACGTTGGATAACATCGGACTCTCCTGGCCCCGACGTTAATTAACGTCTATGCTGCTTTGAAATTTTAATTTTGATGTCACCCAATACGACGTTGGTGTTTGGGTAGACGTCAAAGACCGAAAATATCGGACGTTAAAAGCCCTTTTTTTTGTTAGTGCTATTATTCCCCAACACCCTTACTAAAATTAAAATATGCGTTTGTGGTATTTGGTTTTGTGCTTAACAGTATAAACCAGCCTAGCCATCACTCTTAGGGACAATTCCTCAACCTCAACTTTATAGTTTCAATAATCCTCTTTGTCTGAAGATCAGTTCGTAGATGATACTTTTAACTCATCTTCAACCTGCTCTCAATAGTCTCTTGTAGGGTTTCCTAAGATCTAAAGATAACTTTGGGTCTCTATCTAAAACATGTTAGTTAGTGTTCCACACCACCTTATTCTCTCATGATGTACAACTTTACTGACTTAGTCGCAAACAACTTCTAGCTTACTGACAAGAAGTGAACATTCTTGGTTAATTGATCTACAACCCCCCCATTTAGCATCACACCCCATCACCAACCTTGATCGGTGGGTAACAAAGTCCATAGCATTGCTACTCTACTTCCAAAATTAAGCCTCTGACTACTACAACAACTAAACTGATTCTGATACTCCACCTTCACTTTCTAGCCCACAAACATATAACCTACCCTCAATAACATCTTTGTTTAACTCATCAGCCATAGAACCATAAATTATCCCCTGAACCTAAGAACTCCATCTTCTCTCAACTTAAAATCACTAGCTTGAGCATTATCTAGCAAGTCTATGGTACGTCTCAAACTGGAATCGTCTGGTGGTCTTTCCTTAACCATATTAAGGAACTCATTAGTTATAGTTAGATGACTACACCAATGAAATCTCCTTGCAACTTCACCACAAGGTCACATCTTTGGACTTCTCCACCCATTCTAACTTTTTCCCCATTAAACCAGTAACTTGAACACTTTTTATGCTTAAAACATCTACAATCACATTTTCATCTCTAGGGAGGCACACTCGAAACTATAATCTTTTTGGAACTTCATTCATCTCTTTTGCCTCCTATCCATCTTCCTCTAGTTAACCTGACACTTTAAGATCTGTGTGGTCAGTAAACACCTTAAACTAAGTGAGTATTAGACGCCATAAGCACTATATGTCTTAGACGACCATTGCATTAGACGTTGTTGGCGTTATATGCTTTACAAAGTAAAATCCATGTATTAGACACTCTTAATGAATAGATGACAAATGCATCAGATGACCCAAGCATTAGACGAAGACGCGTCTATGAAACCTAGCATTATTCTTTTCTTAGAAAATGAATTCTTTCTTCTTAGGTGGCATGCACGACTGTTGCTTTGAACCAAAAACCTCTTCAAAATCCCAAGCTCTTTTCTTTCTTCTGACGCTTACTTTTCAAATCTATATCAGACGAAAATGTTTGCTATACCATTAAGAACAGCGATCAAAGATTCAATTTCATAGGATTTTCCACGAGATTAGGCATAACATATTTCACCAAACACTCGAATCTTATTTGCTTCCAAATTACTCTGTGCCATGATCTCCCGTTCAAAAGCAAAATTAACGGCTAAATTTGGCAAGATATCAAACAAAATAATTTAATAAAGTCTCAGCAAAAAAAAAAATCAACTAAAAGAACAAAAACTCAAAGAATAATAGAATGCTATTGAATTGCGAGAAACTAACCTCAAAACGCAACAAATATATGGTGCAAATGTAATAATGACTGGGTTGGGAGAGTAAGTCTGCTTTGGACCAATTCCCTTTAGGAAATTTTCCTTTCTCCACTTTCAGATTGATTTTGGGCCTTCTTTTTGGGGCTAAAAACACCTTAGTAACACAACATGATACTTTTCTTGAAACTAAGAAAATAGCCTGCATTCCAAGCCCGCCTATGGCATGTTTAGGTCTTTGATATGGATATGATGATCTTGCGCTGAAGTGAACATACCATGTTTTAACGAAGGAAGAAAATCAGACACATGAAAATGGTGAATAGACACAACTTCATAAGTACAATAAAATGGGAATTTATCAACATAAGAGCACAAAGTCAGGGTTTAAGTGAATCTTACATATTGGAAAGCCTTCAAGTGAATATTACATCTTATAATGCTTAAGCAAAAAATAACTCTTATAAACTATCAATAATTCCTATAAGAACACTTCTCACTCAGAAGTCAAGCAAAGACAAGTTACAAGTGACACATTGTCTGTAGGAGTGACAAAATAGGTTAGTCCGACATGTTTTGATCCGTCCTGTCTTTGGTTCACTAATAACAGATCAAATTGGATTGACCTACCACAGAAAAATAAACTAAAAATTAAGTTTGTCCTGTCACAAGTCGGGCCACCACAGGTAAATGCACATGAAATGCACTATTCCATTATTATCTATCCATTTACTTTCCTATGTCTTTTTTAAACATTTATGAATATTTTTAGTTTAAATAAAATCTTTGATTTAAATTACTAAATTTAGAAGTTTTAACCTTGTATTTAGGAGGGGTTGCTTTGGTTGACAAGCTTTGCTTATTGTCCGTTCCTTAGAGTTTTCTTTAAATTGGTTTGTTTGTATATTGCGTTATTCAAATTTTATTGATTGGACCCACTTTGCTAACTGGGTCCGTGTAAGAATTGGAAGGATTGAACCCAAATATTCCGAAACTTTTTAGTTGTTTTTTTCTTCTTTTGTGCTGGCCTAGTCATAATTTTTCAGTAACTTTGCACTGGGCTTTCTTCTTTGCACTAGGCTTTCTTCCTACATCTCCAAAATTTTTTATGCACCTCAAAATTTTTTTCAAATCTCAAAATATCTCCAAAATCGACTTCCGACAAAAGATATTTTTAAGATGTCAACATCCATTAAAATTATAAATTTCCAGATGTCAATATATATATATATATATATATATATATATATTAATTTGTTTAATTTAAATTTTATTTTTTAGTTTAATTTATTTCCTAATATGTAAGGTCCACTTTCTTTTCTGCCCTTAATGTTTAAGGGCCTAGCCTCATCTGTTGGGCCTAAGGGTCAGCCCATAGGGTGCCCCAAAGACATCCTTTCAGCCTCTTCGTTTTCCATTTGGTTCACTTTGCAAAAACAACTTACTTCCTCTCTCTCTTTTCTCTAATAGAGATCTCTGCTAGGGTTTGATCAAGACTCTTCTCCGAGCTAGCTAAGTTCCATTTAATCCATGTAAATTGATCCTCAACTGGTATTTTCTCTTCCCTAGCTTTGTTGTCGTGGTTCCGATTAGGGTCATCTTAGTAATCTCGTTTTTGCTTTGGTGTCAATATTTTCAGCTCACAAATTTGTTCCTATAGCTGTAGTGCTCATTTGTTGGGCGTTTATCGTTGTCTAGTAGCATCTATCCAGGTAAGGGAAGTTAGGGTTTCATTGTTGGATAATACATTGCTTGTACTGCTGGAGTTATTTGAATCTGGTTTTGCATGCGTCAGAGCCAGTGGGATCTGCTATGCTCGTCTAAGCGAGTTGTTTTTCGCCCAAACGAGAAGCTCTCGCCTAAGCGAGGAGGTCTCACCTAAACGAGAATAGCAGCAGCTCAACCCATCTTTGTTTCGAGGGCTCGCCTAAGCGAAGGTCACTCACTTGAGCGAGATGGGCTAGCTTGAGCAAGACCTCAACGTGCCCTCTGTTTGCAGTCTCGCTCAGGCGAGAGCTAGTAGCTTGAGCAAGGGGTTCCTCTCGCCTGAGCGAGATTGACAGAGTTGATTGTATTCGTGTGTGTTTCACATGATTGGATGATTTGTGCTTTAAACAGTTCAAGTATGATGTCATGTATGCTCTATAAGATATATTGGGATTTGAATTGATGAGATTGGTATGAATGAATTCATGGAACGTGATGGGGTGGTTGGTTGGACATTGGTATGAGTTTGTTATGCATGATAAATCTATGGTTGGTTGGTGAGACATGGTTATGGTATGAGTTGGACGTAATTCCATGAACCTCTTGGTGAGATCTCATGGTAGTGTCGTCTGTGATAGACGTAATTCCATGAACCTCTTAGTGAGATCTCATGGTGGTTCCTTATGTGATGGACGTAATTCCATGAATCTCTTAGTAAGGTTTCGTGGTGGTGTCGTAGTGTATATAATTAGGTAAGGATCCAAGTAAGGATTGCATCCTAAAACTCTAAAGAGTTAGTTAGTCTCACGTAGAGCGGACTGACTCAAGTGGTGATAGTAGCATGAGGCCCTAGTCTTTGGCAGGATAATGGTCTTAGATGTTTGAAGACTAACCTTGTGCGTGGTAGGGTGAAACCCATTGACAATGGCTCTGTAGAGCAGTAGAGGCCACCACAAGTTCAAGCATCCAGTGAATCCGACCGATTATATGTATCCGGATAATTGAGTCTTAGAGTCTTGCTTGTTTGCTATCACATGATTGTTTTCCTATCTTGTTACATGTTTATGATTTGTTATAAGTATTTGTGTGCCATAACATGTTAAAATGATTTATACTCTACTTACCCTTTCTGTTTATTTGTCTGTTTTGGGTGTGGTTTTCCTTTTTGTGATGATCATCAATTTATTGATGTGAGCAGATATGGAAGCCCCTAGTGGTCACCAGGGTGATGGAAACTCTGCAGTGTAGCCCCCTCTTGGGTTGAATCTCATTCCTTCGAGTACTCTCTGTAAGCACTATTGCCTATGTAATATCTTGCTTATAAGCAAGCTCTGTCGGATAATTGTGAACTTTTATATATTTGTTCTTGGCATTGTGTAGTGTCTTTGTTTTCCTTTCGGGTATCTTTGGATGATAGTAAAATCCTTATACTTTAAGTCTCGTGCCCTTTGTATATTATAATTTATGCGATGTTTTATTTAATTAGATTTATCTATTAAATGGGACGTTACATAATACATTATATATAAAAAAATTAAATATGAATGTATATTAATTTTTTTAAAATATAAATTAAAAGATAAATAATAAATAAAACAAAGAAATAATAAATTAAAGAAAAAATAATTAAAACTCAAACAAAATTAAGTTAAAAAAACTAAAATAGAATACAAAATAAATTAAGTTAACAAATAAATTAAAGTAAAAATATACTTAAACTTTAAATTAAAAATATCGATTTGGTCCCTCAATTTTTTTTTATCTCAATTTGGTTCCTGTTTTGAAAATTTGATGCAATCAAGTCCTTTCCGTTAGTGATGTAATAACAGCGTTAAAGGGCTGTTACGTGTTAATACCTGGATTTTTTAATTTTTTTTGTATTTTTTGTATTTTTAAAAAAATTATAAATTTGCCACGTGTCAAGCTGACGTCGCGCCACATGGCAGTGAAGTGTGATATGTCACTGACAGTGCCACGTGTCACTATTATATCAAGTGTCATTTCCTTATTATCAATTTGATCTCTGTATTTTAATTTGTCTCAATTTAATCTCCATTTTGGAAAAATTGAACAATTTTGTCCTTCTTCAAATTGAAACAAAATTTAATTTCTACATATATGTACACAAATATTTCTTTCAAAATTATTTAATTTTAAATTAATATATATATATATATATATATATATATATTTAAGGTTAAACTTTTTGAAATTTATTTAATTAAAAAGAATTTAAAAATAAATAGAAATAAAAAACAATATATATATATATATATATATATATATATATATATATATATGTCTACAACTTTAATTCGAAAGTATTTTTTATTGAAAATCGACATCCAAAAATAATTTTGAGAATATAATATTCGTAATTTTGCTTAAATATTCAAAAAATATTTTTAAAATTTAAAAGATTCTCGGAGGTGCAGATCAAATCTTGGAGTTACATGAGAAAGTCTCCTTTGCATGTTAGAGACAATTATTCTCTGGTTTTTGCTAATTTCACCCACAGCCTTTACAAAAACATGTATTCAAAACTTTTCTGGTCAGCAACATGTTTACTTTTTGGTTACGAAGGATGTGATTCCATACTGCATCATGGATACATGTTGCAATTATGCATTGTAGAGTCAGGCCTCTTCTAAGACAATAAAAAAAATGTTTTAGTTGTAATGTTTTGGTGGAAAGATTGATGTAATGAAAATGTGTTTCCCTGTTCAAACAAAATACATAATGGAAATTTTTTACTTTGCATAGTCGATTACATATACAAACTAATATTAATAAAAATAATATTGAATTAAAATTAAATTAATATATATATATATATATAAATTAATTAGATTCCTAATTTAAAAAGTAAAATGTGTTAAAATGAATTCAATAACATTAAAAGGTGAGAATTTTTTAAAAGCACAATCAAGAAAAAAGCTAACTTTTGTTCTTAGAAATTTTAAAAAACTTCAGTAGACATATTTCAAAATTTAATATTAAAAACATCAAGCAAAAGTATTATCTACATACTCTATCCAAACTTTTTGTTTAAAGTAAAATAATGTTTTTTCATAATTGGAATTCATGAAAATTAATTAAAATAAACAAAATACGAGATAAACATATATCTTTATGATAAATATTCTCGTAAAATGGAATTTTGTTCCATATTTGATAATCATTACTATTTTCTTTTTCTTTGATTATTACATTCATTAATTCATTCTATCAATTCAAATATTATTTCATTTGGTTCTTCAAAGTCATATCTAAATATTCTATCTACTAGTTTCTATGATATAAAAAAAAATAAAATAATTTTTTTCATCAACAAAAATAATATATTAAATAATATATATATATATATATATATATATATATATATATATATATATATATTCATATAGGTTTATACAAGTAAAAAACAGATAGAAAAAAATAAACTAACACTACAAAATTATCGCTTATTACAAATGCAAATAATTTGTCGATAATAACAGAAAAATGATAATTTGAGCTTATCAAAAGGTTAACGATGATAAAAAATTTGGGATAAAACAAACATCGATAAATGATTTTGACAAATTGCGAAATTCATCGATAATTACTGATAATAGCAAATCGATTGGTATATAATCGTCGATAAATGTCATGATTAGGTCTTCTTCTTACTCTTCATCTTTCTCTTCTTTTTCTTTTTTTTTTCTTCTTATTCCTCCTTTTCTCCTCATCGAGCCTCCACCGTCATCACCTTCGTTTTCGCCACCTCCGACAACTCCTCCTCCTCCTCTTCCTCTTCATTCTCCTCTTCCTCCTTCTCCAACTCATGCCACCACCACCACCGCCCTCGAGCTACAATCTTGCCACTACCACCATTGTTCCATTACTATAGCCACGCCTCTTCCTTTTCTTTCTCCTCCTCCTCTCCTCGTCTTCTTCCTTCTCTTCTTATCCTATTCTTCTTCTCTCCCATATGCCCTTGATATATAAAAAAAAAATCTTATTAGGCTTGGTGCGAAATTTGTCACTAATTTTATCGACAAATTTATCGATAGAAAAATTTATCGGTAATAGGCATTATAAATTATTAACGAAATTTATCAGTGGAATTGACTATCAGATATATTATCAACTAAAATATTCTTCAACTGCACAAATTCTAATTTACCAACAAATTTTATCGAGCTAGATTAATTAATGACAAAAATATTCGTTGGTCATTTTAATTTTAAAATTTGTTGGTATAATTCATAGATAAAATTGAGTTTACTAACAAATTTATTTTCATTGGTAAAAATTCGAGCAGTGTAAATAAGTGATATCTAAATTTTGACATATACCTATAAGAGAAAAAGAAAAGACTTCTTATCAACTACTACAAATTATTGTTGATTCTTTGATTGTACACGACTCTCCATGTTATTGTGGGATCACCATTTCCTCTTTTTTACTATGTATCAATAAAGTCAATGTGTCTTCTTCAATTGTTGAAAATCATTCATAATATGAATAATATCTATTGAGGTATGATGACAACAAATATAATGTAGCATAGATTGAGTAATCCAATGGTATGGGATTGAGTTATCACAAAGCATGACATCCTAAGCCTAAAACTTGAAGCAAATTTCATCATTCATGGTTCGTGGTCAAACAAAGGAGTATTGGTGACAAGTTATGGTCACACAATGGAAAATTGGGACTAACTTATGTTATTAATAGCAATCCAAAAAACACATTATATTCCTTTTAAGCAAGTTGGAGTATATACTTCCATGTTTTAAGTTGCAACTTTGTAGAGGTATAATATGTTGTTGTCACTGATGAATGTCCTAAGCTAGAAAAGATTAGGCAAGTCTAACAATAGGTAAATGTATGTCACTCATCATTAGTAACATAATACATAACCTAGTAATACCCTGCATATAGTGATTTACTTCACTTGTGTTGTTTCAACATTTGATCATTGGGAAAATACATCATAAGGAAAACAATGAAAAAAAATTATGTTTCTCTTAGTGTTAAAGAGGCAATATACAAAGCCAAGTCAACATACAAAAACATTTAAAACCCATATACTTTGTTTAGATATCTACTATACATTTTTCACAGATATTGGTCAATTTAAGATTTTTTATCCCCTTGTAACTATGTTTGAAGCTATGTTCATTTTGTTTTGTTTAGTTATTTAGTTATGTGTGTTTGATTACATAAGTATCTCTCATTTATTTATTTATTTATTTTTTCTTAGTTTGATCCATTAATTGACCCTTATCTCATTATTATGTGTTTGATTTTCTATATAGTTTTTTCACTAATGTGTGCTTAATTACATAAGTTTTTTCATTTTGTTTCTCGTCATTACACTAAAGCTTATGCAATATTAAACTTAACAATCTTAATTGAATATCACAAATCATGACTATTTTTTAAAATCCTAAATTAATAATACAAGGTCTTTTTATTATTTAAAATCCTAAATTAATAATACAAGGTCTTTTTGTTATGAAAAAATAAAGTTTTGAAATACTAATTATCAATACACCACTTTAATTTCTCATTTTTCTTCATTTTCTCTTTTGTTCTACTTTATTAAGACATGCTTTTAAATTGACTTTAGTAATTTTTTTAATGAAATTATATATTTTATTATAGGGTTAACTATATTTTTAGTCCTTGAACTCTGATGTTGAATTAGAATTCGTCACTATCCAAAAATTTGACTCATGTTGGTTCCCAAACTTTTAAAATGAATGGATATAGTCATTTTAACCCAATTACATTAACTTTTTTTGTGTCAAATGCATTTCCCAGAAGACAATGAAGTGGGCACTTGTCAAATGGTGTAAACATTTAAAATGCTAGCATGAAAGTATTTGATACATCAAAAAAATTTAACATAATTAAGTTAAAAAAACTATATCAATTCATTTTTAAAGTTTGAGGACCAAGCTATGTCAAAGTTTCAAAAATGAACGAATTTTAACTTCGCGTCAAAGTTAGGGGCTAAAAACATACTTAACCCTTTATTATAATATTTATTAATTTATAATGCAAAGAAACCTTTTAATGTAATATTTTCCTTTTATCACACCAAACATTCATGCCATCACATAAAAATACCATAAAAGAAAAAAAAACATCTACAAGAAGCAAAAGGGTTACACCAAACCCATGCAATAACAAAAATACGCTTTGAAAAGAAAACAAAAAAAAATGTAAACGTAAAGTCTATGACACTATATTTGTTACGCAAAAAGTCAATATTAAGAATGAGAGTAAAGCATCAAACCATCAAAAGTCTATGTAATATCAATTCAGCGCAACAATTACTTTCTCAAAAGATTTGGAAAAATTTTAAGTCCACCGTTCTCTATGGCTGAAGGCACTTCAACCAATGATAACAAAGACTTTAAGGAGCAAGTTGAGAATCATCAAAAGCTTGGCATACCAAAAGGGAATAGCATTCAAGAGATATTCTACTAAAATTATGAGTTTCAACATGCCTAATAGCCAACGTAGTCATCATAAACACCACATACAAAGAATTTATGATGCCAACACAAGTAGAAAAAACCCTAATGTGTTCTCCTCCACTACAACCTCTAAAAATGCACCACTAACTGCATGTCTAGGACAACCTATAGTTCTTCCATCAATGTTAACTCTCACCCTCTAACACTTGTAATCTTCCATTTAAGTTGACAAACTTAAGAATTGTTCACAGGTATTGTTTAGATGACAAAGTCAATAATAACATTATGTATATTTTTCTTATATGAGTTACTTAACCCACTTATCTACCATTATATAATGTTTAAAGAAATTAGAAAGTCTAAATTTTGTTTGAACTAAGCATGTTCCTCATTGTCCACAACATCCAAATAATATAAGTCACAACAATAAGACAAATGTCTTTGACAAGAGGACTTCCTACATCATTTTCAAAAAAGCAAAATATACATCTTATTAAGAAAGGTTGAACCTAGAAAAATCTATTGCAAACATGATCAATGCTTGACAACCATCAAACAGTTATTTAAAATATATTGAGAACATTTCACCTGTAGATTATAGTTTCCACAAAACAAGAGATTTAACAAGAATGTTACTATTCTAAACAAGAGTTCCTAAAGAAATCAAAATTGTCAAAGTGTACGTAAAAAAATTCATGCAACCTTTAGGATAAGAATACCTAGGGCCTCTAGAGTCTAGTTGGGAACATCATGCTTATCAAAAATAAAAGTGTTGTAAAAATCATATTGAAAACTAAAGCCCACCTTCAAGCTTTGTTAGAACAAAACTTATTACTTCATATTACAACAAGTTGCACATTTATGTTGCCAATCAAATCAAATTCCTCATTCATCTATAAACATCTTTCATGTGAAAAAGAAATCCAAACACAATAAGGGAGACTTGAATTGTGTTTTAGAACCTTTTCCAAATTTTTCAAAATATCATTAGATGATACACAATTAGACAATAGTTTTATATTCGATAGATGATCTATCAATTTTTTCCAAATATCATCTTTTTCTTAAGTTAGTACAAGTGCAATAACATGCAATATGAATAAGATAGGGAAGGAAAAAGGTACTCTAATATTTTTATATTAGTTTGTTTGTAGTGTAGTTTATGTCAAATTTTCAATCAACTGAGTGAGTTCTACTATCCAAACTAACACTATAAGTTACAATATGAGTATTCCTTCGACTCATAATTACTTTTGCGCAACTTGAATGTAAATGGTGTACTAAATGTATGCATTACCTGTTATAGTCCTCTTGAAGCAAGATCTTGATACCTGGTAGAACTTACTAGGTTTTAATTAGAGTTCCTTTACTCAAGAGTGTGCAAAGTAATGAATTGTACAGGTTACATAGTTTTCTCTAGGGTTGACAAAGCATGCATCAGGAAGTTATTTGAAACACAACAACTTTAGCTCATTTACCAATAGATCGTTCATGTAACATAAGATTTTCTAAATATTCTTGGCACATATTATATCATTTGTCAAATGAAACAATTGTATCTGTTACGGGATTGCCAAGTGTACCAAATCGCACAAGTAATAAAGTGGAAAGTCCAAGTATCGTTTCCCAAGAGACTTGTGAAATACTTGGCAAATCTTGTAATTCATAACTCAATTAGATAACAAATTTCACAAAAAAAAAAAACTCTTATATTTTAATCAAACATATGGTGTGCAACAATATATGATAAAGGCTTCACTAGGATTGGGATTCATGATCCGATTCAAAGCAAAAACACCAAACAATATTCTTTTAATTCCTTCTCTAGCATTCACACCTTATGTAACAAGTCCTAATGTCTTAGCGATAAGTCTAAACTTGAATAATAAAAATCCTAATGTTTTAGCAGGTTTTATTATAAGTTCGCATTAATGATCAAAATTCTAATGTTATGAATGACCTATGATGTACTTTATGTCTAGATGCACAATCAATTAATTGTCTACTCTAGTCTAGATTCTAAAATCGTGTCCAATAATTAGAGACCCACAAATATGCAATCAATAATTATCATGCAGTTAAAACAAGAATAAAACATAAGAGTGATGGAAAATAATTATATTGAATAGTGAAATACACAATACATTACACGCAACCCTCATGAATAAGAAAGTTAGTTACTTCTTTAACATTCTGAATACTAGAATAATGATGAAGATTAATGACTCCAGCTTTGAGAATACGCTTCTACCTTCTTTCCCCGTGAACCCAAAGGCATTTTTCCCCTAAAAAGGTTATTTTTTCCCAAAAGGGGTTTCTTTTTTGCTTGAAGGATTGTTGTTTGACCTCTATCAAACCCTTTATTTATAGATTTTTCGAATTGTAATGGGCCTGGAACTTTTTTACTTGATTTTGCAATTGAATATCCTGAATTTATATCTTTTTAATCTTCAGAGATTTCATATCTTTGATATATTCTTCAAATATTCTGATTTGTAGTTGAAGTAACCAATCCTTAATTTTGCAATTGAATATCCTGAATATATATCTTTTAATCTTCAGAGATTTCATATCTTTGATATATTCTTCAAATATAAGGATTTTTAATTGAAGTAACCAACTCGGTGGATAACTAATTTTGTTGATATATTCTTTTAATAGTGAGTGATCTTTACCGATTTTGTTGATAATCTTCTTAAATCTCTAAGATTTCCACTTATTTACAAAATATAAACCAAATATTTATGTTTTCCAAATTTATTAAATAAAAATTGAAATATCTAAAAAGATAATAATAAGTTAACAATAAAAAAATAAAAATAAATAAAAAATAAAACATGATAATGCCAATCCTTTTACATAATTTGTTATGAACAAAAACCTTCCATATTATAAAGAAAATATGATCATGTTTTACACTTTGATGTTTGACAACACTTAATCAAAACATGGGTTGTTGGATTTTCCTTTAACGTTTCAAAATAATTGTAACTCATTTATAGATTTAATTATAAATAGATCAACTACAACAACATTAGTCAATTGGACTTTCTCAAAATGCTAAGCAGATTACCTTTCCAAGAATCTAAGTTTGAGACTAATATTATTAGCCAAAGATAATGAGTTAGATGGGCAGTAGAAAAAAAACAATTGGAGCCCCAATATACGTGTAAAAGAAATAGACTTTTTTCCAAAACTGACTAAAGGATTTGGGAAACTTAAAGTAAATTTAAGAATGAGGTCTTTTTAGGCCTTTTTTTTCCTTAGAGACCTAAAGTAATTAGTACTTAAACAAATTTGAAGCATTTTTTTCTTAGAAATCTAACGAAATTAGTACTAAAAAAAATTTGACAAATTTTTTTCTTGAAGACCTAAAATA
The DNA here is from genome assembly GCF_037176805.1 of Vigna unguiculata. Taxonomy (NCBI): domain Eukaryota; kingdom Viridiplantae; phylum Streptophyta; class Magnoliopsida; order Fabales; family Fabaceae; genus Vigna; species Vigna unguiculata. The sequence goes on from NC_140801.1 coordinate 40,560,154, forward strand.
AGGACCTTAAGCCGCTGTTTTCTTTGAAATTCAAGTGAAAAAATGAATTTTTCTATTAAAAGTCATATGCCATGTTCGGGCCATACATGGCTTTTAGAATATCATGGCTTTTAGAATATTAAGCCATTGTCGAAGCAATCTCATAAGTATGAAGAAATTGCAAATATACATACTTTTTGAACTCGTCACAAAAATCAACTTTGCCTCTTTGCCTAGAGACTCTTTGCCTCTATCCAAGACTTCCTCATCTAAAAACAAGAAAGTGGAGAAAGAAGATCTTTAATAAACCTATCCATAGCATTTGATGAATGTTTGGCAGGTGAACCAATCGTTAACGAAGTAATAAAATATCGTCCTCTAGGATTGACTCATTGAATACTAGATTCCTAATTTACATAATTTTGAGTAAATGAGATTCAATAGAATTGAAAGCATAAAATTATAACAAAAGCTTCAATCTAGAGTCTTACATCAAATGTAAAGAGTAGAACCTATAATCCAGAGTCTTACATCAATCTTCCAACAAAAGGGGAAATTAGTTCTGCATAATGAAAAAGAAAACAAAAAATGCTGGAAAAAGAGAAGGATGAAATTGAGGAAGAGACTTTTTTCCTGAACGATCCCCCCTTTTTATCTTTTCCATTTTCTCTCCCTTGTCTGAGGTGGTTTTCTCTCTCCTCTAACCGTTTCCTTCTCATTCTCTTTCTTTTATTTTCTTTTTCCTTTAAATCCTTGGTAGTCCACGTCATATTTAGATTTCTCGCTGAAAAATCCACAAGTCGTGGAAAGACCCACTAGGCACATGTGGAACACATTGTTTTGTATCCTGCAATTTGAACCAAAATCTACAAGTCGTGGAAAAATACACCAGGCACATGTGGAACATGCTGTTTTGAATCCTGCATTTTTGAAGCCAAATCCACAAGTCGTGGAAAAATTCACCAAGCATTTGCGGAACATGTTATTTTGTATCTAACTAACTCCCTCTAGATTCTTTTACACAAACAATGCACAAACTCAAATGTATGATCCGAAACAAGATAATGCATGATGAAATTAGTCCAATAATGCACAAATGAATAAAAGTGGCCTAAACTAATGTATGAATACACATATATATTATGTGCTCATCAAATTCTCCCAAGCTTAGACATTTGGTTGTCCTCAAGCAAAGAAAATGTAATGAAACAAAATAGTAAATGCAAACAGAATTATGTGTTAGTATCTAATCTCAAATCTAAATTCACCCAATAATATTCTAGACGCACATATTCCACATTCGTTGGGTCCCTAAGGGAAATTTATTCAATGAGTAAAGGCACAAGACATTAAGGAGGAAAATCTTTGATTTTTGTTCTCATTCATAAAATGATTTCTTCTGAGGTTTCTAGCTCAGAAAACACTTACCTACTACTTAAGCATGGATCCTCCACTCAAATGCTTTGCACTTACCACAGTCTCAAAGGAGTGCCCCTTTTACTACTAACACACAATCTCAAAGGGATGTCCATTTCACTTATTCTTATTAATAATTATATTCTCCCTCTCTTTTTTTTGTGGAATTGACAGGCATTTCTCCAATAACCAAATGCAGTGATTGTCACCTTAGAAACCTAAAAAGTAATTTAAGTCTATCACTCAAAAATTATCTTCCTTACATGCCAATTGTCAAGAATTCTTGTGTACTGTGTGATTTTCCCAACAATTATCCAATGTACTTAACAAAATATAATTGAATAAACATAAACTTGAGTCAAGATGATGTGTACGTTATACAAATGCAACAACAAAATGAAATGCAACAACTAACATGCAATTGACCCTCCCAAGCTTAGATGTTTAAGTTGTCCCCAACATAAACACAATAACTAAAAATAGAAGGGATAGAACTCACAAAATTACTGGTGGTGGCGACGGAGCAAAGCCATAGTGTCTTGGAGTAATTGTTCCATACGTTGCTGATGGAGGAGTTGAGTATCGCGGACCTGCTCGAACTCATTGTAATGGCATTGTTGGTGCAAGTAGAGCTCAGCAAGGGATTGATACTAGCAAACGCTTCAGAATCAGAATTTGCAGGACTTGATAGCACTCTAGAGGGTGGACAAAGTGTAGGAGGAGAGGAATTGTAGGCATCGGACGCAGAAACGTCCACATGTCTTTACCATGCACAATAGTAAACTCAGGATTAGGAAGAGGTTAAGGTGTCATGCCTTCTATAGAATTCAGTACCAAAAAATATTGACCATCTCATTTAACCAACATGTCATTCTTTACAAGCGTATCAAGATCAATACAAGATGTCCCAGATATTGGCTTGTCATCCTCCAAGGGAATGTTGAAATGTATAGCAATAGTCGTGATTAGTCCACCAATTGCTATGTTTCCTGAGGATGCTTTCCCAGCCTTAGTGAGTTAACGAGCCAACCAAGCACCTGAGTCTAAGCGAACATCATTAACCATACCCCACATAAATAATAACTCAGATTTCCTAACAGCAGCAGTGTTATCACCCCAAGCAAACAATGTATGAGCTAATAAGCGATTAGTATAACGAAAACAAGGGTGATGGATGTGGGATTCTTAGGAATCAAATGAAATAAACTAACTAGAGGTAGATAAACGACACCAAAATGAATGTTCATCAAAAGCTAACTCAAGGGTAAAATTAGTGTTGTGCAATCCAAACTTAATCAACCCCTTTATGCAATTATTTCCCTGCAAAATATCTACACTAACAAAACTAAGACATTCAAGAGTGATTCTCTCATAAGCAAGGTTTTTCAAGTTGACAAAAGTGGTCCAACCAATTTTTCTCAGCATCCCAATCATTTCTTCTAACATCCCTTAGGCATTCAAAGCATTTTCATCAATATATCAAGTAGGGAGAATAACTCTCTTAATCAAAGAAGCATACTTTGTGTTTGTTCTTTGTAACATCCCGTCAGGATATTACTAATTTTTAATAAAATAAAGAAGAAAAATAATAAATACGCTACATTTAATAATACCTCATTTCCCAAAAAGCGCGGGAAAATGGAATAGTCTAAAAACATCTCATAAGAGTTTACAACTTATTCCACAATCATAAAACATAAACAAAATATATAAAACTCCCAACCTTTTCCCCGCTCCGTGGTTAAGTCTCACCAGGACCACCTGCAACAACATCATCTGCTCACGTGTACCGCGTACACGATCATTGCCAAACACAAGCATATAGGGTGAGCTTAACAGAATAAACATATGAATATTTATACATATATATAAAACACACTTATTTTCATATATATATATATATATATATATATATATGTATATGTATATGTATATATGTATATATATACATATATATACATATATACATATACATATACATATACATATGTATATATATATACATATATATATACATATATATATATATATATATATATATGTATATGTATATGTATATGTATATGTATATATATACATATATACATATACATATACATATATATATATATATGTATATATATACATATATACATATACATATACATATACATATATATATATATATATATATATATATATATATCATACAATCACCCAAAGGGATTTCCTCATTTGATCCCATATCACATGGCCACAACCATGTTATTCGTGTTCTACATCTTCTAGTGATTACCTCAAGATGACTTACTGCCACACCTATCGGCCACAACCGATAGAGCACGTGCGGGAAACCATTGCTACGGATCACACACCGCAACGCTAAGTGGAGTTCCCAAATATGAACATAGTTCGCAACGTTCCAAGACTACCAAACTCGTCAGTCCACTACTGAGGAGGGAAATTTATCTGGACCCATCCGTACTGGCCACAACTAGCACACTCACACCAGCAATACTCACCAACCCGAGCTCAACTCAAGGGTTTCTCGTGTTCATCCGCCATCCCGAGCCACAACTCAAGAGATGCTATTCCGAGCCACAACTCAAGGAACACCACGTGCTTAATCCCCTATCCCAAGCCACAACTCAAAGGATACGTTCCGAGCTCAACTCAAGGAACACCAGCAATCCACCTTTGAAGCATCACCAAAAGCCTTGTAGATCATGCCTACAGAACTAGCAACCCAAAGTTGCAACAACAAAATCGCTTGGCGGGGGACACGTACCGCCAGGTGCTGCCGCTTCCAAACTGCCTGGCGGGGGACGCGTACCGCCAGGCACCAAACGCCTCAAAACCATCAGTCACAGAAGCCACCGCTTGGCGGGACAACCCACACTGCCAAACAGACGTACTCTAGTAGTCCACTGATCCTAGCGATATCGCTTGGCGGATTGACCCTCGTCACCAGGCACCACACCTTTGTTGCTCCCTGGATCCGTAGCTATGGCCTGGCATATCTCGCTCTGCCGCCAGGCGCTGCACTAGTACAGTGATGGTTACTGGTTTTGATCTTCCACCTCCATCCTTATAGCTTACGTACATATCAAATCCAACTCACCATCATATACTCCTATCTCAACTAACTTTGTGTATTCATTATGGTATCCAATTAAGACCTATCAAGATCCTATATTTTGCTCCCACCAGTTTATGTATCACACCAGTATTTCAACTCCTATTATTTCTTATTAACCTCATATACTCCACTCAACATAACCTATCTACAATTTAGGTAGTTTCAATTCACAAGCTCATAATCTAGTGACCCCAGGTTCCATCATACTGAACCAATTCTCACATAAAACTCCCCAGACCCTCAATTCTCTCTCGGCCAAGCAAAATTACAGCCTCTACACTGGGTCCTGGTGGCAAGCCCCATGCCGCCAGGCAATGCATACCATCTGGGCATTTCCAGACTTTTTTCCCAGCACTCATAACCCCATCATTTCACCATTCTTCCTTCTTTGCAAATTTCCATCAATCTCCATCCAAATTCATTCACATTCAGAATAATCCATAACCTAATCATATTGATCAACAATTTCCAATGCCAATTCATAGTATTCATTTTCGAATCATAAATAAAGACACCCAACCTTCAACCCTAAAAGGTGTTCATAGCAATTTATCAAATTGAACCTTCAACCATATATAATTCTACAATATAACACATAACATCATCAATAATCAAATAGGACTTCATTTTTCCCCGATCAAAATCACCCCAAAACACACAAAACATAAAAAACGGGTCAATTCAACTCGCGTCGCCTGGCAGGTGTTCATCACCGCCAAGCAGTTCATCAGAAAACCCAGAAAATGGGTTGCAGGTTTGTGGCACCTTGCTATACAGGGATTCACCGCCAGGCGGTTCCTCAGGGAACCTAAAAACATACTAAAATGGCATGTGCCGCCTGACGGGCTATTCTTAACCGCCAGGCGGTTTCTAGAAATTTTCCAGAAACACAAAATTCGACATACATCAGGGAGAAATCATGCATATTCAAGTCACACATCATATATTTAATCAAAAACATAACACTAACGTGGTAAAACTCCCCTAACCTGGATTCCTTAGCTTAAATTTGGCACTTGAAAATTCTCCCTTGATTCCAATGACCTTCCTTGACTCTTTTCAATTTAGTCCAACGATTCACTCAAACCTTACAACTCTCAAATTTCGTTCTCTCCTCTGCTAGCACAATGGCAGACCACAAAAACCCTCTCTCTTACCACTAATTGGCCTTTTAATTGGGTCTTAATGTGGTTTAATGGCATAAAAACAAAAATGATTTAAAACTAGTGTTTATTGCCATTCATGAGTGCATTATGGACTGTTTTTCAGCCACTTCTAGGTTGCCCATTCATCTAGGGTTTCCTTCAACCATTCACATTCAAGCCAAAACTAAGTTTAGCAAAAATAAAGTTTAATTTAGGTTCTCTAAGGCTTGAACCCACAACCACACCAATGCCAATTCAATGCACAACCATTACGCCAATTCATGTTTCTTGATGATTAATATAATTTTATAGTTATCTCATCATTCAACATGATCAATCATAACCTTAAAAACAATAATAATGAAATAACACATAATTGGCATACATACGACTCAAACTCAAGTCCTCTCACACAATTAAAGCACTCTCAACCATTTGAGCTAGTACTTTTCCACATTATACAAGTTAGGATTTAATGACATAAAGGCTCCCACATCCCGCATATATAAATTAATTATTTATTTAATTAATTAAATTTCGCGGGTCTTACATTCTTCATTTTGGAAGACAATACCATGGTCATTGTCCTCAGAGGAAGAAGAAGATCGCATCCATTTTCTGGTGCCGGTGGACGTCTCCACCATCTGAGAGAGTGCGAAAACTACATGACTAGGTGCTGGAGAGGCTAGAGGTCGCGATGACTGAGTGCAACTAATGGTGACCTTCGCGGAGGCATGAGCGGAGTGGGGCTTGCTGGTCAAAATAACACGACGACTTGAACAGTGCATCATTGCCGACATTAATCGGTGACGGTGGCTGGTGAAAGGCATAGAGCAAACCAGGCGAGGCACTGAGGGTTGGGTGAAATCAACTTCCCCTCTTCTGGCACACTTAAACATTCACGCTTCTCTTCTTTTCTTTTTTCTTTCTCGATTTTTTTCCTTTTTTGTTTTTTTTTTCTGATAAACAATACTCATTCAAAATACCTTGTATGTGGTGATGTTAATGTAGCATTGGCCACATTTTTTTTCAAAAACACCACATAAATACACCTTAAATCTTTGACCATTCACTATAAAACTTCTTTTTAAATTGAGGTCTGAAATTTCAATTGTACCAAATGGAAACATTTACGTCACAACAAACGGAGCAGACCACCTGGACTTTAACTTACTAAGAAACAATTTGAGCCTAGTATTTTATAACAACACATGTTGCCCTGGTATAAGCTCTTTATGCACAATTCCTTTATCATGCCATTTTTTGTTCTTTCCTTATAAATGCTAGCATTCTCATAAGCCTGTAGTCTAAATTCATCCAACTCATCCAATTACAGTAATTTCTTTTCACTTACATTCTTTAAATCGAAATTCAAGAATTTAATAGCCTAAAATGCTTTATGTTCTAGTTCCACTAGTAAATGACTTGATTTCCTATACACCAGTTGATATGGAGATATTCCAGTAGGAGTTTTAAAAGTTGTACGGTAAGCCTAAAGTACATTATCTAGTTTCCTAGACCAATCTTTCCTAGATGAGCTCACGACTTTTTCTAAAATTCTCTTTAACTCCATATTGGAAATTTCCACTTGCCCACTAGTTTGTCGATGGTAAGGAGTAGCTATCTTGTGTTTCACACCATATTTTTCCAAGAGTGCTGCAAATTTCTTGTTATGGAAATGTGAACCTCCATCACTAATGATTGCTCTTAGCACCCAAAATCTAGAAAATATGTGTTTCTTGATGAAAGAAATTACCAGTTTAGCATCATTAGATGGTAATGCTCTAGCCTCCACCCACTTTGACCCATAATCCACTACAACCAAAATGCATTGGTTTGAAAAAGAGGATGGAAATGGCCCCATAAAATCAATACCCCACACATAAAAAATTTCCACTTCTAGTATGTTGTTTAAAGCCATCTCGTTTTTCTTTGAAATATTTCCTACCCTTTGACATCTATCACACTTCTCGATAAAACCACGGGCATCTTTAAAAAGACACTACCAAAAATAACATAAATCGGTCGCTAATACCATTAGCGACTGAATTAGCGACCAAATTTATGGGGTAACAAAAACCTTGGTGGCAAAAACAATAGTACCGATTTTAATTTAGTCGCTAAATAGCTACCAAAATATCGGTCGCTATTTGGTCCCTAAAAGTTTGGTCATTTCCTAAGCATAAGAGACCAATTTAGCGACCAGAAGTGATACTGAATTCGGTTTCTAGTTTGGTCGCATAAGGTAGGTAGTTAGCGACCAACTATTTCGGTCGCTAAAGTATGATTATTATATTTATGTACAATTTATTTTGGTTTCTAAATTGGTGGCAAAGTTATGAGACAAACAACAACCAATTAAATCGGTCGCCAAAGTATGATTGTTGTATTGATACACAACTTTTTTTGGGTCGCTGAAATGGTGGCAAATTTTTTTGTGAACAGGGACTAATATTGGTTCGTAGCTAAATTGGTGGCAAAGTTCGGAGACTAACAGCAACCCATAAAATCGGTCGCTGATTAGCAAAAAAATGAAAATTTTGTTTTGTATTATTTACGAATTTTACTTGGTTAAACACAATATTTTTACCTGTTTATGCATGATAAAATTTAATCTAGCTAAGTAATAACAAACTACATTACATAATATAGTAAAGTGTAGTACATACATTACAAGTGGTAAATATATAACATGATCCAAAAGAAAAAAAACAAAAATAGTTTGAAAGTGTGCAACATTGAAACACACCAAATAACTAAACGTGAAACTAATGATCGCCTGGTCTACTATCACTAATATGGTCTACTCTATCCTCTCCAATAGTAGGAGGATCACTAGGACCTGGCACAACATTCTTCAAATGAATATGTTGCAAAATAAGTTTCATTTGTTCATCTTGTTGGTGCATACGTTCATTTTTTTCATGCATACGTTCACTCTATTCGGCATGATTTTTCAGCAAGTGTTCAACCTTTTCTTCAAGTGTCTTCTCCTTGGAATTCTTTGCCATAAGTTTAGCATTCAACTTTTGAATAGTCTCACACATTTCTTCTATTTGATGTTCAATGTTGAAAGATAAAAAATATGTACCTACAACAAAGATAAAAAAAAAGAATCAATTTCTACCATCCAAATAGCGGAGTGGTTAAATTTCATGAATAGATTTTTCTATGAATACATTTATTTCATGAATACATTTTTCTATATCAACCTAATTGTATAAATTTTAATAAAAACAGAAAACAATTTAGACATTATTTTATTTTGATAAAATTAATGATATAAAAAAGAAATTATAAAAATTCAAACATAATACAATAAAGAAAGTTAACGAGAACCAATTAATGACAAGACTAGTATGTTAGATAAGTAAAAAAAATTCACTCATGTGAATCCAAATTGTGAATGCAAAACCATGAATTACGAAATTCACGATTAAAAATAAAACCTAATATATAAAACTAAATAATACATATAAAAGCACACAAAATGCAATTTGGATGTTTCATAAATTAAGGTGTTTCATGGTTCGAGTCAAGAACCAAAATGATTTATTCATCAAATTCCATTGCCATAGTGTGAAACGTATCACACATCATTCAATACTAATTTTAGTGATCTAAACAAACTTAATAAGTAAAGGGGAAAATAAAGAGATAGTGAATACATAATAAAGGAGAGACAGTGAATATAAGCATTTTAAATGAAGAAAAATTCTAAAAATGGGGCTTTAAAAATTTTAGAGTTTAAGGTTTAACTTCAAAGTAACTTTTAAGCCAAAGGAACAATGGTAAGACACGTAACATATCAAAGAATACTTCATTGTTATTCACTATGCATGGCATTAGAACTGGAAAGTCAGAATTAAAACATTAGTATGTAATGTTCTTTTTACCATATTAAATTAATTAGTAATATTGATCACATTAGTAATGATTTACAAGTGGTTACAACACCAATTATTACTTAATCAAATATATGGTTAATCAACCTAAGTAGATAATATGATTGTGACATAAAAGTAATGAATGTGACTAACCAAATCCATCCAAGCCAAATCTGACTCATAATAATGATTTGAAAGGAAAGCATCAGCCTTGCTATGTAGCAACCTCTTCAAACTGCAAAAGAAAAAGAAGTTAACAAATATTTTTAAGTAAGCCATGTTTAGCATTGAGTTTGCCAATAATGGGTTTAGAAGAGGAATGAATAACATGCATCTTTTTCATATAGCAAGAACAGAAGATAGGTATGAGAAAGATACCAAAATACTCTCTGCTTATACCACAGTGAAGAATAGTGTCACCATTGCGTTGCATAAGATCTTGCAATGGAGCGGTGTGGCCAGAAAGGTTAGAAATATAAGCAAAGACCAATTATTTCCAGTTGAGAGCAGCTTGAAAGAGAGGTGTCTCTCCTTCTTTGTTCTTCAGTTTCACCTGGTAAATCCTCTCCTTCTTCGTTCTTATGATCAACTCACATAGCTTTGAGAAACCCCTAGAAGTAGCAACATGTAGAGTGGTATCCCCTCGATATCTCCCAGCTTTATGCAATAAAGCAACAACTTTCATGAGATGAGACTTATATTTTGCTAAGTAAGGCACAATATATAGATCATGATCATAACTTTCTTTGTTATTTGAGTTGAAGGTATCAAAATCTAAAGAAGTTCACTCTGTCTTTTAATAACACTAAAAACGTTTGTTGCCTCCTACAATAAATAAAGCTTATTGTTTCAACAAATAAAGTTAGATTATTCTAATGAAATGTTGGTTCAACAAACCCAATGCAAGAACAAACCTAATGCTTATTTATTCATTCACTTTAAGACTATACTGTAACTATTCAGACACAAAAACAAAAAGTATATTTATAAAACTAAAAGAGAAGGAAAAAGTTAACTCAGTGCAATCTAGAGAGAAAACAAGAACAACTTTATCAATAAATTCCAAGGATTTTGAAAAGTTACCCAAATTATTGAAGGACTAAGTTGTTTCTAGGGCACTTTGAGCCTGCAATAGTTGAAAGAGCTCTTTTTCTGCAGTTGAATCTTCAGGCTTTCAACTCTTGAAACTTTTTATAGCTCCTCTCAGATTGCAAAAATGAGACACTTGTTAATAACAATCTTGCAAAATGCGCAAAATGCACTTTTTCTTTGGCAAACCATAACACTTGGATCCTTCATATGGCTACGTCGAGTACTAGCAGGTGGCAAAAAGGAGATATGGCAATAGCGAAGATGAATGCTTGGTCAAAGATGATTGACAACGAAGAACAAAAGTTAAAGGAGAAGGGTTTGGAGGAGAAAGGTTTGGCGAAGCAGAATGTACCTGGAGGAAAGAAAATTTGGGGAAATAAAAGTGAAAGCTCGCGTGGCGTGGGAGAGGGAAACTAATATTTCAGAGAGAAGGTACTTTCTTTTTAAAATTAGTCATTTTTATCTCTAAATAATAATGACTACAAATTTAAGTATTCAATAATACAGTAACAAAAAAATTGTTTTCAATTCTATTCGACCAAAATTTAATTATTGGAATAAATTAATAATAAGTATTTGTAGAAAAAATACAATTTGATAATTAATCAAAAAATACACATGTAAAAATATTTATGATAAAGCAATTTAAATAAGATGAAAAAAATATTTATGGCTAAATATCTTGAATTTCAATTTTCTTGTTTGGATAAAGCAATTTAATTTCCATTTTATGGTGAACCCAACTACACCATTGAGTCTAACTTAACTTAGCTCGAACTTCAATTTGAGACTACTTGTCTCGACTTTTGGTTTAAGTCGACTCGAGCTTATTCAACCTCAGCTGGTTCAACCTAGTCCAATTTGAACTGATTTGACCTCGACCGATTTGAGTTAATTTGACATCGGTCAATTCAACTTGATTTAGCCTAATTTGACTCGACAAAACTTTCAACTAGGGTAAATTGGTTTAAACCTTCAATCTAGATCGACTCGGCTCGACCTAGGGCCTAGACTGACTTGACTCGACTTAGGGCCCGGACTGACTCGTGTCAACCTCTAGTCTGAATTGACTCGGCTTGACCTTCAACCTATTCCGACTCGACTCAACCTTCAAATTGAGGGAATTCCTTAATTTTTGAGGGAAATTCATATTCTTTCAAATAAATAAACTATTCTCTTAAATTGTCTCATCCAAACACATCATACATCTATTAAACTATTAGATATCTAGATTGAGTCTCTTTGCATAGTTTGTAAAAACAAGTTAAAAATATGAGCTCGATAGAATTAAATTATTTTAAATCTAGTGTTTTTCTTTGAAATTAAATGGATTTGGAATGGTCTAACTCAAATTATAGTATCCATATATATATATATATATATATATATATATATATATATATATATATATATATATATATATATATATATATATATATATATATATATATATATATATATAGATATAGAGAGAGAGAGAGAGAAAGAGAGAGAGAGAGATGAAAGTAAAGCCCATCATTAGCCATATACATATTATTCACAAAGGATTTCTCATGAATAATGCATAAGATGTCCAAGAAAAAGAAATACAAAGATCAACTACGGTGTAACCAATAACTATAATTTTAGATCTATGGTTGAGTGGAACATAAATTATTATAGATAAGGATATTGTCTCTTTTAGTACGTAAGGTTTAGACTAATCTTATTCGTTTTGATTAGAAAACAATTTTGCACTCTAGGAAAAGCTAGTACGTAAGGTTTAGACTAATCTTATTCGTTTTGATTAGAAAAAAAATTTGCACTCTAGGAAAAGCAGCGGGAAATGGCGAAGTAGAGAGGGAAAACGAAAATTTCAAAGTGTTTAGGGGGAATTTAACTTTACATTCCTCTCACCTTTGTTTTTTAAATTCGTCAGAGTTATATGGAACATGAAAAGTTTTCTATTAAAATTATTTTATTTTGTCTCGATCAAACTTGTAGTCTCTTTAATTAAAAAATCTATTATATAACATAAGTGTGGGCTCGTCTGATATTACACTATAATTATTTAATAAAAAATTGTTCAGAACTCCAAACATGACATTTCACTTAATTATTTAATATTTAAATTTAATATATATTTGTGTTGGTTGTAGCGTGGTTTAGTTCATTCTATATTTTCATACTTTTTTCATCTATTTGAGTTAAGTCGATTTTAATATTTATATTTTTTTAATCGTTCATATACAGTAGAGTGGGCTTAGAGTGAGTTTGACTCTCTCTAAAATCAACTTGTTTTAATATTGTATAATCTTCACCTAAAATTTTATATTTTTTTAATTGTTGAAATACATTAGAATGGGTTTAGAGTGAGCTTAACCCAATCTAAAGCATGTAAACATTTTGAAATAGAATTAGAGTCGTGAGACCTACTCTTAAAAGTGTCCAAAAACTAACTGACGCTTTAACATGGCAGCTAATTTAATACATTCTTGTAGTGTATTAAATTCAAAATTGTCAATACCTATTGTATGAAAAAAAAATCAATGATGAACTAGCTCGTAACTAGTATTATTTTACATGTCAATGTTTAGTGATACAATTAAATATTAAATTTTATTTTTCAACTAAAAACAATAAACATTTAGCAACCATTAAAGTTTTGGATCTTAATATAACATTTAACCATAAACCCTAACCCTAAGTCTTAAAACCATATTGAATTTAACCATATTGAATTTAGCGACCAAAACAATTCGGTCGTTAAATGATGTGTTCAACATTTAGCGACCACCGCATATCGGTCACAAATTGATACGTTAAAAGCACTATATTCAGCGATCAAATAATTTTCAGTCGCTAATTACCATGTAATAAATATTTAGCGACCACTAAGTTTTCGATCGCTAACTACAAAATTATACAAATTTAGCGACCACCATACTTTTGGTCACTGATTCATGCATTAAAAAAGTTTTAGTTAACGACCAAATACTTTTCAATCGCTACTCATCATAAAAAACATATTTAGTGACCACCATGATAACGGTCACCAATGGAAAATTTATTCAATCGTTAATGTGGTTGCTAAAAAGTTTACGTTCATTTGTAGAAATATAGCACCGATTTAACGACTAAATTGTAGCAACTATATGTTAAGGTCGCTATTTCAGTCGTTGATTAAATTTATGTAAGTATAATAATATTTTGTCGCTTAATTGGTTGCAGATTGCAACAAAAATCATTCAGTGGCTAATTCAGTCACAAATAGCAACCTATATTTTTCGGTCACTAATTTCGGTCACTAAAACATTAATTTCCAGTAGTGAGAGTAGGCCAATAGAAGCCACTTTGTAGCACTTTAGAAGTTGTTCTCTCAACACCAAAATGCCCCCTCATAATCTGATCCATGACAATGTCAAAGGATACTCTCAAACTCATTCTCAAGAACACATCGGCTAATGATACCATCACCACATTTTCTAAATAGTAGAGGATCATCCCAGAAATAACCTTTATCATCATGCAAGAATTTCTTTCTCTACTGAAAAGTCAAGTCATAAGGAATTATACCAACTGATTGAAAATTGGCGAAGTTTGCAAACCATGGCAAAGAAGTAATGGCTAGTAACTGTTCATCTAGAAACTCATCTGAAATAGGTTGTACTTCTCGAGCATCCCCACCAACCTTTAGTCTTGAAAGGTGGTCAACTATTAGATTCTGCTTCCCTTGCTTATCTCGAATTTTCAAGAGAATCCAACGGATTAATCGTGGCTTGGCTTCCTGCTTAGCAAACAAATACCTCAAAGCAGCATGATCAGTGTAAACAATAACTTTAGACCCCACAAGATAGGATCTAAATTTATCAAAAGCAAACATTATAACAAGCAGTTATTTCTCAGTTGTGGCATAATTCTTTTGAGCTTCATTCAACACACGACTGGCATAATAAGTAACATGAAACACTTTGTCTTTTTTCTATCCTAATACAACACCCACAGCATAATCACTAACATCACACATCAATTTAAATGGTAAAGACCAAATAGGTGTTATAATTATAAGTGCATAGGCAAGTTGTTTGTTTAAGGTTATGAATGCTTGCAAACATGCATCATCAAACACAAAAAGAGCTTCTTTTTCTAGAAGGTTCATCATAGACTTTGCTATTTTAATAAATCGTCTATAAAAACTTGTATGTCCAAAAAAACTTCTTACCCCTTTTACATTCGTGAAGGAGGTAATTGTTCAATTATTTGCACCTTTTCTTTATTCACCTCAATACCTTTAGCTAAAATTTCATGACCAAGAACAATACCCTTTTTTACCATAAATTGACATTTTTCCTAATTTAACAATAAATTAGTTTCTTGATATTTTTTCAACACTAGATAGACAAGAATCAAATGAAGAGAAAAATACAGAAAAATCGTCCATGAAAATTTCAATACAATTTTCAATCAAACAAGAAGAAATGGAATACATACACCTTTGAAATGTTGTGGGTGCATTGTAGAGACTGAAGTGCATCCTCTTGTAAGCAAAGACTTCTTAGGGGCATGCAAGCGTTGTATTTTCATGATCTTCAAAAGCCATGGCTATTTGGTTGTAAACATAATAGCCATCTAGAAAACAGTAGTACTCATGTCTAGCCAATTTCTCAAGCATTTGATCTATAAACGAAAGTGGGAAATGGTCCTTCCTTGTGGCTTGATTCAGTCTTCTATTGTCAATACATGCGACACCCAATAACTTTTCTTGTGGGAAAAAGTTTATTCTTTTCATTTGTCACTATTGTCATCCCACATTTCTTGGGCACCACATGAACCAGACTCGCCTACTCACTATCAAAAATTGGATAATAACGCATGCGTCTAATAGCTTGATTACTTTTTTCCTCACCACATCTTTCATTGTGGGGTTGAGCCTTCTTTGTGGTTGACAAATATGTTTGAAGTCCTCTTCCAAATCAATTTTATGCATGCACATTGTAGGACTAATACCTTGCAAATCATCAATTTGCCAACCTATACCAGATTTGTGCTCTCTCAACACCTTTACAAGCTCCTCTTCCTCAACAACGGTAAGTTCATTACTTATAATTACAAGATTAAGCATTGTCTCATCTAAGAAACTATATTTAAGGTGAGAAGGAAGTGGTTTCAATTCTACCTTGGATGTCTCGTCTCTTCCACCTTCACTCTTGTTAAGGTCTTCTACTCTTCTTGTAGATTTAGATAAAGGCTTGAGAACTTCTAATTGATAGGCACACTGCACCACTTCTTTATCCCATGATTATCCATTTCCTTTAACACCAGAGACTCAATGGTTTTAGCTCGGAAACAATCCTCCTTTTCCACCTTGTGCTTCATTGCTTCATTTATGGAGAAGGTGATTTTATCATCAGCCACCCTTAATATCAACTTACCTTGTTGTACATCTATCAATGCTCTTCCAGTGGCTAAGAATGGTCTTCCCAATATAATTGGGATCTTAATATCCTCTTCCATGACAGGGCCAAAAAATCAACTAGAAAGATAAATTTATCAACCTTTACAAAGATGTCATCCACTACTCCATATGGATAAGTCATTGAACGGTCCGCCAATTGGAGAGTTATCATAGTAGGCTTCACTTCTCTAATACCCAACCTTTTAAAAATTGATAAAGGCATCAAATTGATGCTTGCTCCAAGACCACACAATGCCTTACTCACCATTATACTTCCAATCTCATACGAAATCACAAAGCTTATTGGATCCTTCAACTTGGGAGGTAATTTTTGTTGAATTATTGCACTACACTCCTATGTGAGCATTATGGTTTCATCTTCTTGCAACTTCCTTTTTCTAGACAACAAGTCCTTCATAAATTTTGCATAGCTTGGCATTTTCTCCAATGCTTTAGCAAATGGAATATTAATATGGAGATTCTTAAAGTCATCAAGAAATCTTACAAATTGTTTCTCCTGATCATTCTTCTTGAATGGAATAGTAGGAACATATTCTCTCATTTTACCATTTTCACTCTCTTCACTTTTATCTCCCTCACTCTTCTCCTCACAATTTTTCTGCTCATTTTTTTTGCTATCTTTTAGAATCTCATCTCCTCGTTCATTTTTCACACTACCCACATCACTATTTTTCTCATTTTCTACTAAACTCTCACTCCTCAATTGAGTTGTCTTACATTGTTCCTTTGGGTTTGGAATGGTGTCACTAGGGAATGTTCCAGGATACCTGCTTGAGATTTGTCGTGAAAGTTGACCAATTTGATTCTCCAACTTTCAGATTAAAGCTTCCTGGTTCTTGAAATTAGTCCTTGTCTCATTCATGAAATTAGAAGTTTGTTCCACAAATCTTGAGGTTTGCACTATTAGCTTCGCCAAAGCACTCTCCCAAGTAGACATCTTGCTTCCTTGTTTGCTACTTTGTGCTTCATATTGATAAGGAGGCTTTGGTTGATTATATTGATTCGAACCACTCCAAGGTTTGTTTGTTAGCAAATTGACTCTCTTGTTGGCCCACTGCATTCACCTGCGCCTCTTTTTGAGTTACTTAACATTCACCATTTTGATGTATTCCTTCACAAAAATCACACATTAAAGATGTTGTATTAACTGCTTTTGCTTGCATATTACCCAACTTTTGAGTCAACTCGATCATTTGTTGTGTTATCAACTTATTTTGGGCTAGGATAACATCCAAATTATTGACCTATAACAATCCAGCTTTTCTATTTTGCCAGTTAAACTGCATATTCACTATATTACTTGCCATTAACTCAAGAGTCTCCAGAGCCTCCTCGGGTGTTTTCAAATTAAACGATACTCCAGTTGCTGCATCCAAAATTGCTTTAAAAGATTATGCAAGACCATTATAAAATATTTAGACTTGCAACCAATCTGGTAAAGCATGATGTGGGCATTTCCTCAATAGCTCCATGCACCTTTCCCAAGCCTCGTATAGAGATTCAGTTTCTTGTTGCACAAAAGTCGTGATTTCATTTCTCATTCTCGCTGACTTGGATGGAGGAAAGTATTTGGTTACAAATTTTGTAGCCATATCTTCCCATGTAGAAATACTACCTTGAGGTTGTGTTTGAAGCCAACTTCTAGCTTTATCCCGTAATGAGAAAGGAAAAGGCTTAAATCAAATTGCATCATCTGAAACTCCATTAATCTTCAAAGTGTCACAAATGGCCAAAAAAAAATTTAGATGAGAATGAGGATCCTCTAAAACAGCATCTTTAAATTGATTTTGCTGACTTATAATAGTGCAAGCCTGATTTCAAAATTGTTGGCTTGAACAGGAGGTTTCACGATGCTCCCTTGGTAATTATTTGTATTTGGCATCGAATAATCAAGCAGAGTCCTCCTCAGAGGTTGTTCTTCAACCATTGTTCATATGAGATCTTTCTTATCAATTGATGATCCTACTTTTCTTTCTACTTCTTCTTTCTTATGATACTTCTATTAAGTCTAGCAGTATGTTCAATTTCTGGGTCAAAAATTAAGATTTTTTCTGCAATTGTACCTTGCATAAACAACTTAGAAACACAAGATTCTAACAACAAAAATCACGTGAAAACAGAATTAAAAATAAAAAAAATAATTAAAACAGAAAAAATAATAAACTAAAAACAAACAATTTTGACTGCCTAAAAATTAAAACTGAAATCTTAAGCGAATTAGATAGCTTATCAACAAAAAAATCAATCCTCGACAACGATACCAAAAATTTGATGAACGTTTGGCAAGTGAACTAATCGTTAATGTAGTAATAGAATATCGTCCTCTGGGATTGACTCGTTGAATACTAGATTCCTAATTTACGTAATTTTGTGCAAATGAGATTCAATAAAATTGCAAGCATAAAATTATAACAAAAGCTTCAATCAATATAAGAACCGTTAGAGGATTGATTTTGTACCCTTTCCTCTAGAATTCTACTCCTTTCCAATTGATTTCACAATGTAATCATCGATTCGAGTTTACTCAGAGTTGTTTTACCCCAAATCCCTTAACAGGTAAAATTTATTAATTAAATTCAAATCCCTAATTCCTTAAGTCAGTTTACAAAAGTTCAATAGAATCATGAAAAATCAATAATCATCTCTATTGAAAACTAATTAGACATGCCCAATTTCCCAATTGTAACATAACCTAACCTCTCTTATTTATAATCGCAAACAATCCTCAATTTCCCAATTGTGAAATTGCTCATAGAATAAACATTAAAACCATAAACAAAACACTAGGATGAATAACATCAACAAAACATCAAATGTAAAGAGTAGAACCTATAATCTAGAGTTTTACATCAATCCTCCAACAAAAAGGGAAATTAGTTCTGCATAATGAAAAAGAAAACTAAAAATGTTGGAAAAAGAGAATGACAAAATTGAGGAAAAGCCCCTTTTCGTGAACGATCCTCCCCTTTTATCTTTTTGACGTTCTTTCCCTTTGTTGAGGTGATTTTCTCTCTCCTCTAGTTGTTTCCCCCTCATTCTTTTGCTTTTATTTTCTTTATCCTTTAAATCCTTGTCATTCCACAACATATTTAGATTTCTCACTGAAAAAACTCATAGGTCATGGAAAGACCCACCAGGCACCTATGGAACACGTTGTTTTGTATCCTACAATTTGAAACAAAATCCACAGATTGTGGAAAAACAACCAGGAACCTGTGGAACACGTTGTTTTGAATCCTACATTTTTTAGACAAATCCACAAGTCATGGAAAAATTCTCCAAACACTTGTGGCACATGTTATTTTGTGTCTAACTAACTCCCTCCACACTTGTTTACATGAACAATGCACAAATCCAAATGTATGATCCGAAACAAGATAATGCATGATGAAATTAGTCCGATAATGCACAAAGAAATAAAAATGGCCTAAACTAATGTATGAATACATATATATTATATGTTCATCAGCACTTGAAAAAACCAACAAGCTTCCCATTAATATATAAAAATTACAAGGCAAAATACATAATAGAACTAATATAAGAGCATAAAGTGGTATTATGAAACCCAAAAAATATTAGGTATTTTTTAACAAAAATTTCTAGCTAAAGGCTTTCTTGATATCAATCTTAATGGTCACATTTGCCCCGTATAGTTATTTATAATACAAAGAAATATTTAGTGTAATTCTTTTCCTTTTAAAAAATATAAGTGTAAAATTCAACAAAATAATACATACTAAGTTGAACTAAAAGAAAATTTTATTAGAAATAATTTATTTTTATTTCAATATCTTATTTAAATACATTTTATATAGCACAATAAAAACTAGTTTGAATTAATTTTGTTTATACGACCAATCCAATAATAATTATTTCGATTATAGGTGTTCATGAGTTTAGACAAATTTATTTTACTTCACCAATAATTTTGATACTATTAGATATTTTAATAAGATGGAAAAAGACTTAACTATACATGTCAAATAAAATAAACTTATATATTTATTAACACAATATATTATTATTATTATTATTATTATTATTATTATTATTATGTATAAATAAATGGCCAGAGAAATGAAGTTTTCAACTACAAATTAAGGTATATTTTGTTTATAGTAATATAAACAATATCAACTTAAATATAGTAGGGTTAAATATGTTTTTGTCCCTTAACTTCCAGTGAAAATTGAAATTAGTTCATCTTTGAAACTTTGACCAACTTTGTCCCCCAAATTTAGAAATCCAGGAATTTAGTCATTTTAACCAAATTTTCTTAGCTTTATTTGACGTTTCAAACATGTTTCATGATAGCATTTTAAATGTTTACACCATTTGACACATTTCCACTACAATGTTAGTAGAGAAACGCGTTTGAAACACCAAATAAACTTAACAAAATTTTCTTAAAAGAACTAAATTCATGTATTTCAAAATATGAGGGACTAAATTGGTCCAAAGTTTTAAAGAGAGACTAATTCTAATTTTCACTGAAAGTTAAGGGATCAAAAACATATTTAACTCAATATAGTATGATAAAAATTTACGCATTAATAATATAAAACAATTTTTATTGCCATTGAATTATAACGTACTATACAACTTTTGCTATACAATTATCTTAAACCTCATACTAACAAGGATTTATAGTTAAATGATAGCGTAAAGTCATTTTATTTAAGAATATAGAAAATGGTTTAAGAGTGGTGGTTTTAAGAGATGATACTAGAATATTTTAATAATAAAAGGTTGAAACTATAAATGAGTTTTCTATTAATAGAAGTTCATTTTATAAAACCACATTCTCTCTAAAATTCTTTTTGACCTTTCCTCCACCTTCTCTCTAGATCTTTGGCTCCATATTTCATCTATTTGAATATCATAGTACGCCATAGGACTCTTGGCATTGAGATATACAATTCTACTAGATCACAATCTTGAACGGAGTAAGTTCAATGTTTTTCCTTCTTTTTGGTATTTTAAGAAATCTATTACATGTGGGGTATTTTGGACTTGCATGTTTCATTTTAGGACTCAAGATGAATTTTTGTTCGGTTAGGATTGTTAGGGTGTGTCATGTTGTTGATCAGACTTTTCTACATTCAGGTAGAGCAACCTGTGTGAGATAGAGTCTATGGAGTATGTGAGAGTTGATTTTGTAGAGAGCACCTTTTGGAGTTTATGAGTGTTTATCTAGGTAAGGGAAGCTAACAATAATTGTATACTTACTCATATTTATTTTAACTTGTGTAATGCTTTCAATTGAGATGTTGTAATTGTTTGATTTTGATTTTGTTTTATTTGAAACTAATATGTGATGAAAAATGTGGACTGGTTGTAAATTCATGTTATGAGTTGATCTGTCAAATATTCAACTATTTTGGCAAATTGTTTGAGTATAATGATGAGATTGATTTGTGTTTTTATTGCTTGGAGCATGGTTTTTGAGTTATTTTAGTATCATTGTTTGTGGGGCTGAATTGATTTGACTAGGATTGTCTAATTTGATCTTTGAGAAGACTAGTTTTTAACTAAAATAAGGTTGTTTAAACTAAGAAAGAGCTAAAGTTGCATAGATAGTCATGTTGGACAGTTTATTCAAGTCAATTTGAGAGTTAAAACTTTGGTACAACATTGGGCAGTACCATAGGACCATGAGGCACCATCTGAAAAACACAAGTTAATGAGTATTAGAGGTCCAAAGCATCTAACACTACCTTGGGACTTCTAGGCACTCTCAAGTCAGTGGTTCCAATGGTCTGGGCGCCACTCCGGGGTTATTGGGCGTTCACTTCAAATTTTCTATATTATTATTTGTAATATTTTATTTGCAAATTATACTAATGCAATAGAAAATAAATGATGAATTATTATATATTTAAATTAAATTAAATATTACGTGATTAATGCTATGAGGTGAGTTTAGATTGAGGTGACTTACATATGAATGATATGTGATTGAAAATCTAGATGTATTGTACGAATTGTATGTTATGGAAAGATGTGAGAACTTTTGTTGTTTTGTATTGTATGCATTAAGGATAATGTAGAGATTCCCAAGGTGAGAATACTACATTGATCTTATGATTAGGGTGTATTAAGTGTTGATTCTAGAAAGGGGTTATCCTAACTCTACTAGACTCCCACTCACATAGAGGAAGGTGTCTAGTTGTGAGAATTGAAGAAAGTTATATATTTGAAAATATGGTTGTTGACTAAACTTTCAAATATTGAATTTCCCCTGTCATGCTTTATGGAAGGATGAAGTTGCCCTGCCTTGATAATTATATAGATATAGCTCGTGTTTGGTATGAGTGAGAGGTGACAAGTGCATGATCTCTAAGTCTACTCAATACAAGTGTCTTCTAGGAGTAGAGTAAAATGTTAGTTTTGTATGAGTCATTTTGAGCATGCTTTGTGGACATCTCATTAATGATCAATTTGAAGGAAAATAATTTGACTATACCATGTTTTAATTTGAGTAGTAAGAATTGTTATAATTACACCAGTTTACCCTATTTTTTGTGTTTGTTTGTGATCTTTCGTTTGTAATGATCGTACATTATATAAAAACAGATAATGGTGCAGGGTTGAGAAATAGTAAGATTGTTGATGGACAATTAGAATACAGTTTTTTCTTAGGTTTTGTATTGTATAGCTCTTCCATCGGTTGAAAATCTTTATATATTTTAAGAATTTTATTAAAATTCAAAAAGAACTACAAAATACATATTGTATGTTTGTATGTTTAGTTTATTGCTTAATATAAATCTATTATTTTGGATGTTACATTTTAGTACATAATCGATCATTAAACTCATAATATTATGTTACACATAACAACACTAATTATATTATTAATAATTTAGAAGACACGATATTTGATCAAGTTAGAACTACCTAACAAATTATTCAAATCTTGTTATGAAATTGATGGATTTTCCATTGAGTTGCTGAAAGTTACTCAGCTTGATTATTATTAATAATATTTACATTATTTACATTAAGTATGTAACCCTTGAGTTGTACCCTTTGGGTTATCTTTTGTACCTATAAATAGGGACTTTTCTCCCTTGATAATGAGACACAAAAAACTAATATTTGATGCTCTACTCTTTCTCTTTATTCTTCTCTATATTATTAACTTTATTTTATAACACGTTATCAGCACGAAGGCTATCCAACTGAGTTAATGGAGATGTTTTCTCTTTAAGGACAATGTTCTGCATACCTCAATTCAAGCTCTTTCTGATCTTTTTCTTATTGACAATTTTTCTTATATTCTTCTTTTTTGTGATAAAAAAGTGTTTGACTTTATCAATTTTCATATTTGTCTTATTATTATTATTATAATTATTGTCTATATTAATTTTATAGTTTCATAAATAAAATTTGATTATTATCAATATTTTATGAGTCAATTTTAAACAAGTCAAACCTTACAAAATTTGAATTTGTGACTTTTGATATTACAAGGAAAAATTACTCATCTTCTTGAGTATTAGAGGTTGAAATACATCTAGATGCAATGAGTCTTGATGATACTCTAAAAAAGGAAAAAAGAAAGAATGTGGAAATAAAGCATCTGAATGCCTTCTTATGGCCAAACAAAACAATGAATTTTTAATGAAAAATTATGAAACCAAATTGATTATGCCTCATTTCTAGAAGTGAATGGAGAAACATCCATCAAACTAAATTGGTTATGCTTTGTTCCAGAAGTGAATATAGCAACATTTAATTCATATTTTCATGGTCATAAAGGAAATTTCAAACAGACATTTTGTCATTAGAAGTGGAACAATAGTGTGAAAAGGGAAAACAAAAGGATGAAAACAATGACAAATAATATGACAATATAATTTATCACTACAGTGGTAAAGTCATTTGGGTCGTACTTGTCTTACATCAAAGCATCCTAAAAACAGGAGAAGAACATAGAAACACACTTTGTGTTTATAAAAATGATGATTTTGATTTTTGCCATTCAGATGTCATTCATCTTGATATTATTATTTTTCTTTGCTAAACTAAATGGAATGGAAGATGGAAACATTGATCACCTCATTGGTGATGGAAGTATTAAGAAATTTTTTTTTAAATGGAAGAAGTTTCTATGTGACAGTATAAAATATATTTTTATATATTAAATTATTTTTATTATAATTTAATTAATTTAAGGTGAATTCTCTATGGTATTATTATTATATAAAATATGCATGTTTGATGTTGGTTATGTATAAGTAAGAAGAATCAAATTTTCTTTTATATTATGAAATGTATATGTGAAATGAGTGTATGATGAACATTATTTATTATTATTATTATTATTATTATTATTATTATTATTATATAATTGTTATAAAAGTGTGAATGTATAATATTGATATTTTTCTAATATTGGATGACACATGAATATCATTATTAAACTTGAATTGGTATTATGTAGGGAATATGCATGGTAATTGAAAAGTGTTTCCTCAAAAATATATATAATGTCAAATGATAGAAATAGAAAAATTGGATTTTATTGATTGCATATTTTTAAATGTTGAATAGAAAAGGTCATCACTTGTGCATTTACGTGTATAAATTAAATGGAGAAAAATTGGATTTATGGTGCATTACTTGATTGAAATTGTATTGGTGGATGCAACTGAATTTGTGTAGCCAATTAACGTAACAAGGGGTAATGAAGAAACTTTTAAATAAAAGTAAATAAAAGGACCATGCATTATTAAGTGCAGGAAATTTAGGTTTTGGAAGGTAATAAATTTGAACTTGATTAATATTAAAATATAATAGGTAAATTAAGATTGCATTAAATGATACTTTAAAAAAATACATATTTTTTTGTAAGAATGTGAAGAGTTTTGATATGGATTTGTGGTTCTAATTTTATTATACTATACATATATAAAGGTTTAAAGATTTTGGATATGATATTTTATACTTAGTTTTATTTGATATTATTTGATAATATATGACTTGCGAAGTTGATTATTTTTTGATGGCACCTACAATAAGTTGAGGTTATTAAGTTCATTAAAATTAAATTTATATATATATATATATATATATATATATATATATATATATATATATATATATATGATCATTGTGATATGCAGTAATATTGGATAAACTAAATATACTATATTTTTCTGATAATGCAAGAATTAAACTCTCAAGATTATTAATTTATTTTTCTCATGTCTGGTTATTCAAGAAATCAATATTAGCATTATTTTTATATCACAAATAATGTTTTAAAGGCTCTAGAAGAGCTATTACACTTCTACGAAGAAGTCTAATAGAAACTTATTAAGTTCTAAAGATATTTGTCTAAATAGATATCATATTGAGACAAACAATGAAAGAGATATGAAATATCTTTATATCAATGGAATTGGATTGAATAAAAATAAATAAAATATGTATTTGAGAAATTGTCAATCTTCTCTTATGACTTGTACTAAACATATATTAGTACAATTGAAATGTATGTCATTGTAAACCTAAAGTTTACGAATCCAAAAGGGGTTTCTTGTTTGGCATGATTAGTTAGGTCATTCTGGATCTATCATGATGCGAAAAAATAGTTAAAAACTCTTGTGGACACCCACTTAAGAGTCAAAAACTTCTTCAATCCAATGATTTCTCATGTAATACATGTTTACAAGGCAAGTTGATAATAAGATCATCACCAGAAAACTTTAGAAATGAGTCAATCTCCTCTTTTGAAATGAATACAAGGTGATTTTGTTGTCCAATGCACCCATCATGTGGATCATTTAGATATTTCATAGTTTAATTGATGCATCAGCTAAATGGTCACATGTTTCTTATCGACTTGCAATCAGACATTTGTAAAGTATTAGTACAATTAGTTAAATTAAGATGTCACTTCCCAAATTATCCGTTTAAGAAAATTTGTCTTGATAATGCTAGTGAATTTACATCTTATGTATTTCATGAGTATTGTATGTCAATTGGAATTGAAGTTGAACATCTAGTAGAACATATGTTCATGCTAAAATGGACTTGTAGAATAATGAATAAAACGTCTAAAGTTGGTCTGTTACTTATGAAAGCTAATCTTCCAATGACTACTTGGAGATATATAATTTTACATGCAACAGTATTGATTTGCATCAAGCCAACAAGTTATCATAATTACTCTATTATGCAGTTGGTTTTTGCTCAGTAACCTAATTGTCTATTTTAAGAATTTTTGTATATGATAGAATTTTCCCACCAAAAGGGACTATGATGAGTCTTTAGAGACGGTCGAGAATATATGTTGGATAAGACTCTCAATCAATAATAAAATATATCTTGATCTTTCAAAAGGAGACTTATTTACAGTTTGATTCGTCAATTGTAATTTTTGATGAATAAGTTTTTCCAATATTATGGGGAGAAAGAAAACAATTGGAAAAGGTTATCGGTTGGAATGAATTATCATTGTCTCGTCTTGATCCTCGTACAAAAAAGTGTAAACTCGAAGTTCAAATGATAATTCATTTCCAAATTAGACAATCAATTATCAGATGTTTTACTGACACAAATAGGGTAATTAAACCCTATATACCAACTGCTAATGCTCCAAATAGAATTAATATTAATTCATAACACGATTGAAGTGTGGTACGCTTATTGGTTCCAAAGATAAAAAATCCTCGAATGAGAAAATGAGCTAAAAAGACAAGATGACCTAATCGAGAAGGTGTAAATCGCAAAAGATTCATTTGACATAATTAATAATTGGGTTCTAAAAGAACTTTGGTTCCAAAAGAACCTTGGTTCCAGAAGAACCTCAGGTACCTGAAATTGTTGACACCAGTGCAGGAAGGGCCTTTGGCAGCGGTTGTTTATCATATTCTGCACCGGTTCGCGAACCGAAGCATATTGGGGCGAGGCCAAAAGAGCACAGCTTTTGGCCTCGGTTAAGGCCCGAAGCCATAGAGTGCCCTTCTGCCTCGGTTCAGACGAACCCGAGGCCATAGAGCCCACCTTTTGGCCTCGGTTTTCTGTGCCACCCGAGGCCATATGAGCTGCTTTTTTTTTTTTTTTTAAAATTCGAAACCCTTTTGGTGGTTTCGGCAGTGTTTTCCGGCGAGGACAGGTGCGTGAACGAAACTGATTCGTGCAGATGTGATTGCGAGGTGAAGTGGTGGCCGCTGCTCCGATCTGGTCTGTGTGCGGACGTGGTTGCAGGTCTACGGTGGCCATGGTGGTGCGCGGAACAAGCTTCGCGGAGGCGTGGTGGTCTTGCGGATCTGCTGTGAAGATAGAAAACGATGGTGGCGCTGCCATAGAGTGCGCGAGGTGCAGAGATGATGGAGGTTGGATGCGTGAACGGTGTGCGACGGAGTTGCGGTGGTTGCCATAGCTGCGCCGTGGTGTGCGGAGCTGGCGCTGCAGAGGTTAGAAAACGATGGTGGCGCTGTCATAGCTGCGCCGTGGTGTGCGGAGCTGGCGCTGCAGAGGTTGGTGGTGCCCAGCGAGGATGCGCAGATCTGCAATGGAAGGCTGTTCTGGTTGTTGCTGCCGCTGGTTTTGCTCCTGCAGAGAGAAATGGAGGAGAGAAATGGAGGAGCTGCGCGCGCGAGGAAGAAAGGGGCTGCAGTTTTGAGCCCTAATTAAACACTATGGCCTCGGTTCAATTTAGAACCGAGGCATATACCCCCTTTTGGCTTCGGGTTTTTTACAACCGAGGCCTATAAGTCAAAACGAGAATGGCATTTTTGAAATTTTGGGCATCCTTTTTGGCTTCGGGCCTTCTTAACCGAGGCCTAATAGGGCTTTTGGCTTCGGGTTTTTTACAACCGAGGCCTATCACTGGTTTTGGCTTCGGGTTGTAGGGGAACCGAGGCATAAAAGTTGCCAATAATTGCAAAATTGCCACCGCGCCATTATAGGCTTCGGTTCCTGGCCAACCGAGGCCTATAAGGCGAGGTAGAAATCCAATTCTGCACTAGTGTGAAAATGATGAGATCTCAATAAATTATGTCATGAATAAGATAATATGGAACCAAAATGAAGTCAATGTTGACGATGCCTTAGCATATAATATAACGATGAATGTTATGAGTGACAATGAGGATCGAGATTGTCGACAAAGAAATGATTGGCCAAATGGAAAGATGAAGTAAAAGCAAAATTATATTTGCTTGTTAAACAAAAAGGTTTTTGGACCTGTAGTATGCACACCTGAAGGTGTAAAACTCATTGAGTACAAATGGATTTTGCGCAAAACAATATTATAAAGAATGATAATTATATGAAAATCCCTGAAGGATTTTATTTACCCAACAATGCAAATTCTAAAGTGGACTATTCAATAAAATTGAACAAGTCCCTTTTATGGATTAAAGCAATCAAGACGTACATGATATAATTGTCTTTGTAAGTACTTGTTAAAAGAAAGGTACTTATCCTTGTATTTATATGAAAATATCGGAAAATGAATTTGTCATAATTGTTGTTTATGCATATAACATAAACATCATTGGAACTCCTAATGAGTTCACAAAGACAATTGATTGCTTAAAGAATGAATTTGAGATGAAAGATCTTGGAAGTATAAAGTTTTGTTTGAGATTACAAATTGAATATTTGAATACAAGTGTTTGTGTACATCAAGAGGTTTATATAATGAAGGTGCTTAAAAGGTTCTATATGGAAAAGTTATATCATTTTTGCACTTCAATTGTGATGTTGTTAGATGTTGATAAATGTCCTTTTAAATCTCACAATGATGAAAAACTTCTTGGTCAAAAAATACCATATTTTAATGATATAAGGGTGCTAATGTATTTTGCTTATTATACTCGACTTGATATAGTATTTGTTGTAAATTTGTTAAGCAACATATAATTCTTCACTTACAATAAGACATTGAATTAATGTAAAACATATATTTCGTTACTTTAAGGGTACTTTGAATACAAACTTATTTTATCCAAATGATTCAAAACCAAATGAATTATGTAGATGCAGGTTATTTATAGGTTAAATCATTCCATAAGTCCCCATTTTTGTAGCGAAATCTCAAGTAGGTCCCCCCATTTTTATTTGACTCAATTGAGTCCCTATTTTTGAAAATTCGTTGCAATTGGTTCCTTTCCGTTAGTTGACCAGTAACGGTGCTAATTATGTGCCACGTGTCAGCACGTGGTTTTTTTGACTTTTTTTTTATTTTTTTTTTATTTTTTTATTTTTTTATTTTTATATTTTTTAAAAAAAAAATTAAAATTGTCACATGTCAATCTGACATTGTGCCATGTGGCAGAGACTGTGTGATGTGGCAGTGGCAGTGCCACGTGTCAATATTGGATGTGAAAAGTCTCAATGTAGTCCCTGTATTTATTATTTTATCTCAATTTGGTCCCAATTTTTTTAAAACTGAATCAATTTTATCCCTATATCATATTTAATTTTTATATAAATTTACAATGGTATTTTTATTATAATTGATATTTTTAACAAAATTAAGTTTATTTAAATGTATATTTTGCATTGAACTTTATTTAAATATTGTTTCAAATATTTATATATCCATAATTTATAGACAAATGTTAGAATTGTTATAATTTTTTTTTTAAATTTTATATTTGAATTTATAAAGTTTTTATTTTTAAAGCAACTCTAACATTTATCTATAAATTATGGATATATAATATTTAAAATAAAATTTAAATAAATATTAGTGCAAAATATACATTTAAATAAATTTAATTTTGTTAAAAATATCAATTATAATAAAAATACCATTGTAAATTTATATAAAAATTAAATCTGATATAGGGATAAAATTGATTCAGTTTTAAAAAAATTGGGACCAAATTGAGACAAAATAATAAATATAGGGACTAGATTGAGACTTTTCACATCCAATATTGACACATGGCACTGCCACTGCCACACCACATTGTCTCTGCTACGTGGCACAATGTCAGATTGACATGTGGCAATTTTAATTTTTTTTAAAAAATTATAAAAAAAAATTAAAAATTTAAAAAAAAAAATTAAAAAAAAAGTCAAAAAAACCACGTGCTGACACGTGGCACATAATTAGCACTGTTACTGGTCAACTAACGGAAAGGAACCAATTGCAACGAATTTTCAAAAATAGGGACTCAATTGAGTCAAATAAAAATGGAGGGATCTATTTGAGATTTCGCTACAAAAATGGGGACCTATGAAATGATTTAACCTTATTTATATGATCCTCACAATGGTTGACCACAAACAAGATATTTCTTCAAATGTGATGGCACAATGATTTCATGACGGTATGTGAAATAAACCATAATAGCAACATCATGCAACTTTTAGCATTACATGAGAAAAAATGGAATCAACAACCATATATGAAGACAATAGTGTGTGTATTGTTTAATGATATATTAAAGATTTATTTGAAAAGTCCTTACCAAGGAGAATTTTGGAGCAATTGGTTCACAAGATTGGGCTCTGAAATCTTAAAGATGAAAGTTTACATGATGAGGAGAAATAAAAGAATATTATATCAAAAAAATTAAGAATGATATACTCTTTTTCCTTCACTAGATTTTTATCCCAAAAGATTTTTTACTAGTAAGGTTTTAACGAGACACATTCGTTGGTTAATGGACACCGAAGGGGAAGTGTTATGAAATTGATAGATTGTCCATTGAGTTGCTGAAAGTTACTCAGCTTGATTACTATTGATAATATTTACATTATTTACATTAATATGTAACCATTGAGTTGTACTCTTTAGGTTGTCTTCTGTACCTATAAATAGAAACTTTTCTCCCTGAATAATGAGACACAAAAAACTAGTATTTGATACTCTACCCTTTCTCTTTATTTTTCTCACTATTATTAACTTTATTTTATAACAAATATAATTTAATAAACTTAATCGTCTCAACACCTCTTTAAACTTGATGACTCATAAGCACCCTAAATTTCCACGTTACCTAATGTAAATCTTCGTCTCTTTCCATTAAGACATATTTACTTCATTCAATTTTTTTCCTTCTCTAATAGAATAATTATTGAGTAATTAACATACTAATATAAGAAGTTCTAATCCAGAATACATGTGGTGGAGCTGTGACAGAAAGACTGTTTATCTGAAAATGCCATCCACCATATTGTGCAATAAATTCCAAAAAAACATGCACAATGTGCTTTATGTCAAACCGGCCTGCCCTAATGTAACTACAATAATTCTATTTATATATATTATCTTTCTTACATTATTTTAAAATTAGAAAACAACAAAAACTATTTTAAAATTAAGAAAATAACACGATTTTTTATAATATATTGCCTGTACAATAATATTAACTGATTTTTGTGTTAGTGAGAAAACTTAACCCACTACTTCTAGTGATATTTTTCTTTTTCCTCTTTCACAGAACGATTTTCTATTAAACACGCGTATGAGTAAAATATATCTATTGTATCATAAATAAATAAACAAATGAAAAGTATATATTTATTTCCTCCTGACATACACATAGTTGGTCCATAAAATAAAAGAATAACAAAAAGATATAGGTCAACACATTTATTTTGTTTATATTTAAAATAGAAAAAAGAAAATGTAAAAATTCTGATGATGAAATAACAAAGTCCATATTTGTCACCTCTTAAAAGGTATTGGAAAGTGAAAATGACCACCAAACCTAGTGTAAATAATGAACCATGGTTAAAGAATAATTCATCTCCAACTTTCATGGGAAAATGTATCTACAATTCAAGTCAAGAACTTTATCATTATTTTCCAAACTCATTAATTACAATCTGCTTAGTCATCCTGCTTGTTACCATCACCATCTAGAAAAAAAAAAAAAAAAACTTTTTCAGAAAAGGTTAGAAGTGCAGCCAATTCTTTTAGTGGGTGGCCAATCCCTTCATTCACCACCACTGTTACACTGATTAAATTTCCTACCCTCATCTTTTTGCTGCCAATTTCGAGGCTCCTATTTTGTGGGGGTCTTACCACTCATATACTCCCTCGATTCAACCAAAAGTATTAAATTTTACAGAAATAGAAAAAAAAAAAAGCATTTTTTTTCCATTTTAAAATGACTATTATTTTAATTTCAAGAAAACTATAAACCAAATTATCAGTTTTTAACCATTTTGTTCCTAGATAAACACAATGAGATATCACTTTAAATAAGATAATTTTAGGATAAAAGTATTAATTAATCTCGTATTTAAACCTAAAAGCACTTTTAGAACAATAACATTCAATGTAAGAATGATTAAAATCTACTTACATTTAAGTCTTTAAACCAACTTCAAATGACCTAATTTTTATGAACAAACAAGCTTATATTGATCTAATTGATTGATAATGAGCATTAAAAAGCATTGTTTGTTTAAGTCAGAGTTTGTAAGGTTATATTCAATTAAGAGACTGATTGTAAAGTGATTCAATTGTTCACTTTAAAAGATTTTAGAGACAATGAAAAAAAAACAAGATTTTTTTAATTTTTCCATCGTCTTTCTCGTACAAAAATTTAAAAATAATATTGATCACAATATAATTATACTCTCTGTTAACTTTTTTAATTTTTACATGAAATTATTAAGTTATTTTACGTGAATGTTTTATTCCATTTGAAATTGCAACAAGATTTAAAATTGTGATAAAAAAGTTCAAAAAGTTTTTATTAATTTAAAATTTATTTATTATAATATTTTTTATTAATGATGAAATGATGAAATTGTTTGTGTGTGATGCAGTAGGGTGATTTGTTTGTACGTGGAGATATATTGGTGGGTAAATGGATCATGTGAGGAAAAGAGACAAGGGCTCTTTGTACGATAAGGTGATGCATGGAATTTATGAGATGAAGATTTGATTTACATTACGAGCACTTGTTCTGTTTGGTAACTGGAAGCTATCCCGTGAACCTCAATGTCACTCCCAACTCTCATGTCAAGTAACAGATTAAGGAGGGCGTGGCATGTCCTTTCTGGACTCTACTTAGTCTCACTTCCCACAAACTGGCCCCACCCAACACATCATGCCCAATATAGGATTCTTCTACACCTAATACTATAATATTTTTTTTCTTTTTTTTTTTTTATAAATGTCCAGATGCATCCACACTCATTTACTATGATGAATTTATTAGAAATTTTTATTGTTATTTTAAGACTATCCCTGCTGTATTTAAGTTAGAATAGTGGTGATTTTTCATATTATTCAGTCGGATTGTGAAAGAATAATTTTGTATTATTCATTTTAAATATTACTACTTTTTTTTTTGGCTAAAACATGCTAACTTGTGAAAATATTTTAGAGAAAAGTTTCCTACTACATTCAATTAATTTAGAAAGAAAAAACAACGATTTTTTGAAAAAAAAGTCTTAGGTATTAAAATAATAGAGATGGCTTCATAATTTAGCTTCCTATTGGAGCAATGCAAATTATACAGTAATAATTCATTTTGTATGGCTGACTTTGAATGTGATAAGAAATTGGAGCTGTTTTTCAGATGCAGGCTGGCTAGTAGCTAGCATCTAGCTATGTGTTGTGTTTTTTATGCACACAAAAATAATAGTAATAATAATAATATTATTATTATTATTATTATTTAGAATTTTTTTAATTGGTGGCGTATCTCTCCTGAGTTTGCTGTGGTTCAGGCTCTGTGTTGCATGCTCCCAACGTGGCCCTCACAGTGAAGCGAGGCCCTCTATTACATTCTTATACTATTTTATATGTTCAAAACAAATCTCTTAATACCATGTTTATTATTCTATCATAGATTGTTTATATAAACTTTCTTTGACATATTTTCATCAATATTTGATTTCTTTTAGACCAATATCTTGCCCAACAGGTCCATAAAATTAGCCAATTTAAATTAGCTAAAGACTTTTTCGCACTCTGTAGCGTCATAGGAATAAATTGAAAACTTTACTCATGTATTATATTATAAATTAGAAAATAAAATTCTGCTCTTTTTTTTCTCAATTTTGTTTTTACTCTTTTTTTTTCTGAGTGGTTTGCTTACATATTTTCTGCAATTAGATAAAAAAATCATTTAATTTTCTTAATTGCCCTCTTTTTTTTATTTGTATATTTTAGTATCCTAACTATTTATTTATTTGAAAGAAGAAATTTTTTATCAAAATTTAATGCACTTTTAAAATCTAAAATATGATTCTTTTAAACTTTTTGTTTATTATGAATTACAATTATAATTAACATATGGTGACTTAAGATTGATTAGGAATTATAACAATTAAAATAACATTCCAAGACATACTAGGACTATGGTCTTAGAACATGTGTGAATGCTACTAGTCCAACAATTGATGTAGAATTTGCTGTAATTCAAATTTATATTTGAGTTTAACTCAATTAAATAAATTTGACTTTAAGTTTTACAAATATCTCTTATTGATAACTTATAGTAAATGTGAGACTAAATACACTCTTGTACAACACCAACACTAATAAAGGAAAGATGATGACAAAAATAAAAAACAAAAAACTCAAAAGGAGGATCAATTAAGGTAATGATACATTAAAATAAACACAGAAATACTAAATAAAAAGATATTGTTAACTACTTATGTTAAGAAAGTTTGATGATTTTAAAAAGTTGATTTTAAATTAATCTTATTCTTACAAAATATATATATATATATATATATATATATATATATATATATATATTATTTTAATTAATGTGGAATCGCTAACACACCTCATTATTTTAAGATACGTACATTATTAGACTAAATATTTGATACTGATTTAATAACAAATGATACCCCGACTAAATATTTTATAGTGATTTAATAACAAATGACACGATAGACCGCATAAACAAATCTCGTTCAAATAAATATCTAAATAAATAAAATATATCTTAAAAAATAAATTTTAAATTTAAATTAACTCTACAAAATCAATTTATAAGATAAAATTTATTTTCATTTGTTTAATGTAAATTTTTTTATTTCTAAGTTAAATAGAACTCTAGTAGATAACAAAAGAGTTTTATATTCATCATACTTTTAGAAGAAGTTTTCATTTATGTGAGAACCCCCAATTTTATTTCAAAATAGAAAATCCCCTTTGAATCATCTTCTTCCCTTAGATATCATCATTATCTTCCTCGGCCACAACTCACTGGTCTTGTTTCTTTTTCCTCACCGAAAGAGCACAACAAACAAAACTCCTAACATTCCCGATGTCGATTAGCTTTCGATGAGACCCAATCACCATTTTCATCCTTACCCGTCTCCACCGCCACACTCATCGGACCGTGTCGTCTCATCTTCGGCAAGCTTTGTTTATCGCCGCCGTTCATCGCCATACCTTCATCGGGTTGGGCCTCCCTTTATCCAACACCATTGTAGTGATGTACGCAAGCGAAGAACTCCAATCATAGCCTATGGTCAATATCTCTTTTAGGTGAGTTCAAATTTATGTTTTTTCTGTATAGATCAATATGTTTTACCTTGCATTCAAGCTTCCTTTTGGTTGCATGTTGTCTCTCATCATTCTTGATGAAACTCCATCTAGTTGAGATCCCAAACCTTGATTTGTTGTTTAGGCCTTTTGTTGTGTAGATAGAAGGATTCTATGGGTGGAAGCCTGTAAGATCCGCGGAATTTAATTAATTAAATAAATAAATAATCAATAAATGCAGGAGAGTAGTGCATTTATGACATTAAATTCTGTTATGTATGACGTGGAAGAGTACTAGCTCAAATGGTTGAGAGTACTTTGTTTGTGTGAGAGGACTTGGGTTCGAGTCCTATGTATGCCAATTGTGTGTGTTTGTTATTATTGTTTTAATAATATGTTGGGCCACGTTTTTGTATGAGATAATGCTTGAATTGTGAAGTAGAGAGGGGAAACGGAAGTGGTGGTAATTTCAGGTTAAGGGAGCTGTACTGAATTTGTATGCTTTTGGTCGTATTTGTTGCGTGTACTGGTTTTCATGTGGTGAATTACGTGTTGAAAATGAGGGAAATTGGGGGTTGTGGGTTTTGGATGTTGGGGGTATATTTTCGAGTCCAAATCTGCTTATAGGTGTAATGAAATGGTGTTGAATGAATTGGTAAGTTTTGATTCGTGTTTTGAGTCTTTGGGGTAGTGTGTGTGTGCGTGAATCAGTGCCAAAACCTGCAATTCTCGCTCAGGCGAGTTAGGCTCGCCTAGGCGAGATATGCAGGGACGCGTACCCTCTATCTGCTCGTGGCCATCGCTCAGGTGGAGGGTTTTGAGGTTTGGGCGAGGGTTCATCTCGCTTAGGCGAGTAAGACTCGCCTAAGCGAGAATTCGTGTGCAATTGTGTGGTTTGATTGAACAACTCACGCAGGCGAGGATGATTGTTGTTTTGAGCGGGAGTACGTCTCGCCCAGGCGAGACCCTATCGCCTAAGCGAGATCTCGAGGAAAGGTTTGTGGAGTGGGACTCGTCGCCTAGACGAGGCATTTTTATTCTGGGCGAACGAGGGTGTCGCCCAAGCGAGCATGAGCTCGCTTAAGCGAGAATACGTAGGCTGCAATGGTTCTGGAGGCTCGCGCAGGTTGGGGCCCTAGCTTAAAAGAGGTGGAGTCGATGGAGGACTTTATGAGACATAAGCCCTCAAAATTTGTGGGCAAATCTTCTCCAGATGAAGTCGATGCTTGGCTTAAAGAGTGTGAGAAAATATGTCGGGTGATCGATTGCACAGATGCTCAGAAGCTTTCATTTGTCTCTTTCCTACTGGTAGTTGACATAGAGTACTGGTGGACAGGCATGCAACAGCTCATGCAGACCCGGGGCGAGGAGGTTACCTGGACTTCCTTCAGGGAGAGATTTCTGGAGAAATATTTTCCAGCCAGTGCCAGGCATGAGAAAGAGGCGAAATTCCTCACATTCCAGTAGGGGAACCTGACTATGCAAGCATACACAAACAGGTTTGAGTATTGGGCCAGGTTCTACACACCTACTGTTACCGAGGAGTGGAGATGCCGAAAATATGAGGGCGGGCTGAAATACAAGCTGCGTCATTTTATTGTACCTCTCCGGATCAGGGAGTTCCTAGTCTTGGTGGAGCAGGCCAAGGCTGTAGAGCAGCTGGAGATGGGCCCCAGCAAAGGGGCTCGACCTCAGAAGACTACTTCTGATTCCTGGCAGCAGAAGAAACTACAGTGTTATAACTATAGTGGGGAGCATTTTCGGAGGGATTGTCCAAAACCCTCAGGCAGTTCTAGTGGTGGTGATGGTAGCACTGGCAAGTGTTACGTTTGTGATCAAACGGGCCATTTTGCACGACATTGCCCGAATAAGAAACCAGTTGGAGGTGCACCAGCGAAGAAACCAGTAGGGGATCGACCTAGAGCCTCTAGTCGTGCTTTCACCTTGACGACTACCGAGGCCGCCCAGTCAGGTAACCTAGTACAAACTACTTGTTTGTTGTTTAATCACGAGGTTGTTGTGTTGTATGACTCATGAGCTACCTATTCATTCGTATCCAATGAATGCGTGGGGAGGCTCAGTCTAGTGATGCGAGAGCTGGCGTGCGAGTTAATAGTTGCGACACCAGCGTCTGGGGAGGTATCCACCACGTCTGTTTGTGTGGGATGCCCTATAGAGGTGGCATGCCGCAGGTTCAAGGTGAATCTCATCTGCTTAACAATGGAAGGGTTAGATGTGATTCTGGGTATAGATTGGTTGGCCAGCAACCATGTGGTGATTGATTGCGGGCAACGCAGGGTGGTGTTTCCAGATGAAGAAGGACTGGAATTGATATCATCCAACCAAGCAGAGAAGGAGATTGAAGCGGGGGCTACATGTTTTATGATAGTATCTCAGACGGAGAAGAAAAGTATTGCAAAGAAGATTAGTCTGATTCCTGTGGTAGATGAATACGCAGATGTCTTCCTTGACGAAATTCCAGAGTTGCCACCAAGCAGAGATGTGGATTTCATCATTGATCTCATCCCTGGGACTGGCCCAGTATCTATGGCACCATATTGGATGACACCAGCTGAGTTGGAAGAGTTGAAGAAGCAAATTGAGGATTTGTTTGTGAAGAACTTTATCCAGCCGAGTGCATCACCATGGGGGGCGTCGGTATTACTTGTGAAACAGAAGGATGGCAGTTTCAGGTTGTGTGTTGACTATCGGCAGCTGAATAAGTTAACAATTAAGAATATGTACCCGCTACCGAGGATTGATGATCTGCTGGACCAGTTAAGGGGAGCAATTGTGTTCTCTAAGATTGACTTGAGGTCTGGATACCATCAGATCTTAGTCAAACCAGAGGATGTGCAGAAGACCGCATTCAGGTCTCGCTACGGCCACTATGAGTATGTGGTGATACCGTTTGGGGTGACGAATGCGCCTACTATATTCATGGACTACATGAATAGGATATTTCGCCCGTATCTGGATCAGTTTGTCGTTGTATTCATTGACGACATACTGATATATATATTCTGAGAGTAAAGAAGAACACGCGGATCATCTACGAGTGGTCTTGGAGGTGCTCAGAGAGCATAAGCTTCATGGGAAGTTATCGAAGTGTGAGTTTTGGCTTGATGAGGTGCAGTTCTTGGGCCATGTAATCTCAGCCCAAGGAATCTCGGAGGACCCAGCAAAGATTGAAACAATGGTGAAGTGGGAAAGGCCACAGACTGTGACCGAGGTGAGAAGTTTCTTGGGCCTGGTAGGGTATTACAGGCGCTTTGTGGAAGGGTTCTCCAAGATGGTGAGTCCATTGACTCAACTCACCAGGAAGGACCAGCCCTTCTCTTGGACAAACGAGTGTAAGGTCTGTTTTGAGGATATGAAGAGGAGATTGACCACTACACCTATCTTAGCTATCCCAAATACAACCAAGATGTTTGAGGTGTACTGCGATGCTTCATACCAGGGTTTGGGGTGTGTGTTGATGCAGGAAAACGACCTGTTGCTTATGCATCTCGCCAGCTGAAGGTACACGAAAAGAACTATCCCACGCATGATTTGGAGTTGGTTGCGGTAGTTTTTGCTCTCAAGACGTGGCGACATTACTTGTATGGTTTGCAGTTTCAAGTGTTCAGTGATCATAAAAGTTTAAAGTACTTATTTGATCAAAAAGAGCTGAATATGAGACATAAGCGTTGGATGGAGTACTTAAAAGACTATGATTTTGAGCTTCTATACCATCCAGGTAAAGCCAATGTAGTTGCTGACGCTCTGAGTCAGAAGAGAGTTCATATGTCTGCTATGATGATGAAGGAGTTGAAGCTTATAGAGAAACTGCGAGATATGAACTTGAATCTATACATAGGTGTTGATCATATACGGTGCAACATGTTGCAAATCACTAATGAGTTCTTAATGAGGTCTGGGAGGAACAGGGTAAAGATCAAGAACTGCAGCAGATTGTGAGTGAGTTAGGCACCGAAAAGAGAAAAGACTTCAGGATGGGCAGAGATGGTATCCTGAGATTCAGAGAGAGGGTGTGTGTACCTCGCAGTCGGGTGTTAAGGAAGATGCTCTTGGATGAAGGGCATAAGAGTCGTCTTAGCATACATCCAGGTATGACTAAGATGTATAAGGACTTGAAAGCGACCTTCTGGTGGACGGGTATGAAGACTGATGTGGTCGACTATGTCGCTTCTTGTTTGGTATGCCAAAAGGCGAAAATTGAGCACCAGAGGTCGGGTGGTATGTTGGAGCCTCTTGACACTCCCAGTGGAAATGGGACAACATTTCCATGGATTTTTTCACGCACTTGCCACGGTCTGAGAGGACATGACTCGATATGGGTTATTGTATACAGATTGACGAAGTGTGCTCACTTCCTGCCAATCAATCAGAAGATGTCATTGGATAAGCTAGCGGAGTTATATGTCAGAGAGATTGTTAGACCTCATGGTGTGCCAGCAAGTATTGTGTCGGATAGGGATCCGAGGTTCACCTCCAGGTTTTGGCAGTCATTGCAGAATGCCTTAGGCACGTAGCTGAGAATGAGCTCGACATATCATCCTCAAACTGATGGACAGTCTGAGAGAACCATACAATCACTGGAGGATCTGCTGAGGACTTGTCTGTTAGATCACCTGGGTACGTGGAGTGACATGTTGCCATTGGTAGAGTTCACGTACAATAATAGCTACCATTCCAGCATTGGGATGGCACCATACGAGACACTGTATGGTAGGAGATGTAGGACTCCGTTGTGTTGGCAGCAGGATGTAGAGTCTGTGGTGCTCGGGCCAGAATTCCTGCAGCAGACTACTGAGAGGGTAAGAGTGATACAAGATCGGATGCAGGAAACTCAAAGTCGGCAGAAATTGTACGCCGATAAGAGGAGGAGGCCACTCGAGTTTGAGGCTGGTGACCATGTGTTCCTCAAGGTTACACCTACAGCAGGCATTGGGAGAGCCCTGAAATCGAGAAAGTTGACCCCTCGGTTCATTGGTCCGTATTAGATTACGAGGAGGATCGGACCCGCCGCGTACAAGATTGCCTTGCCACCTCACTTGGTAAATCTGCACAACGTCTTCCAGGTTTCATAGTTGAGGAAGTACGTGGCAGATCCTAATCATGTGTTGGAGCAGAATGATGTCCAGGTGCGCGAGGATCTGACTATGGGAGTTGGACCAGTGAGAATCTTAGATTCTCAAGTGAAGCAGCTTAGAGGGAAGGAGATCAGAACGGTGAAGGTGCTATGGGATGAGGCAACTCAGGAAATGACATGGGAGATGGAGGATGTCATGAGGAGGTCTTACCCTCATCTTTTCACTAGTAAGTTCTCTTTTTCGAGGACGAAAAATTTTAAAGGTGGGGGTAATGTAAGATCCGCGGAATCTAATTAATTAAATAAATAATTAATTAATAAATGCGGGACAATAGTGCATTTATGACATTAAATTATGTTATGTATGATGTGGAAGAGTACTAGCTCAAATGGTTGAGAGTACTTGGTTTGTGTGAGAGGACTTGGGTTCGAGTCCTATGTATGCCAATTGTGTGTGTTTGCTATTATTGTTTTAATAATATGTTGGGCCACGTTTTTGTATGAGATAATGCTTGAATTGTGTGTGTTAGCAAGAAACATAAGTTGGCATGGTGGTTTAGCTTTGATTTGGCATTGGGAAGGTCATGGGTTCGAACCTTGGTGAGTCAAAATTTAACTCTTTTTGTTAAAAGATTAATTGTGGGCTGAATAGGAAAGGGTGGTAAGCAGAAAGGGGGTAGCTAAAGGGACCCAAAATTTAATCACGTTCTCGTTTTTTTTACTTTACCAAGTATTAAGACCTATAAAAGGCAACTTTTGAGAAGAGAATAGGGTTTGGAAAGGGGAAACGGAAGTGGTGGTACGGTCAGTCCTTGGTGATCAAAGGAATCCTTCAATTTCAAGCTTTAAACGGGAAAATTTCAGGTTAGGGGAGCTGTACCAAATTTGTATGCTTTTGGTCGTATTTGTTGCGTGTACTGGTTTTCATGTGGTGAATTACGTGTTGAAAATGAGGGAAATTAGGGGTTGTGGGTTTTGGATACTGTTGCATTGGAATTGGCCCTAAATGTAGGTATATATTGAGGTTGTGTTCTGTAAATATTATGAGTATGCAAGGTGGAGTGGTTGGGGGTATATTTTCGATTCCAAATCTGCTTATAGGTGTAATGAAATGGTGTTGAATGAATTGGTAAGTTTTGATTCGTGTTTTGAGTCTTTGGGGTAGTGTGTGTGTGTGTGAATCAGTGCCAAAACCTGCAATTCTCGCTTAGGCGAGCCAGGCTCGCCTAGGCAAGATATGCAAGGACGCATACCCTCTATCTGTTCGTGGCCATCGCTCAGGCGGGGGGTTTTGAGGTTTGGGCGAGGGTTCATCTCGCTTAGGCGAGTGAGACTCGCCTAAGCGAGAATTCGCGTGCAATTATGTGTTTGATTGAACAACTCGCGCAGGCGAGGATGATTGTTGTTTTGAGCGGGAGTACGTCTCGCCCAGGCGAGACCCTATCGCCTAAGCGTAATCTCGAGGGAAGGTTTGTGGTGTTGTGGGACTCGTCGCCTAGACGAGGCATTTTTATTTTGGGCGAACGAGGGTCTCGTCCAAGCGAGCATGAGCTCACTTAAGCGAGAATACGTAGGCTGTAGTGGTTCTGGAGGCTTGCGCAGGTTGGGGGCCTAGCTTAAGAGAGGTGGGCTGGAGTGGTTAAACAAAGACTCTTAATTTAAGCAAGCAAGGGTGAAGATGTACGTTTAAGGAAGGTGTACTTGCTGTGTTTATAAGATGAGATGAAACTTGCGAGAGGTGTTCTACATGGGTTTTAAAATATCTTCTTGGTGGGCTTGCTTGTGTTCCATGGGTTGTGGCCCGGAACGTATCCTTGAGTTGTGGCTCGTGATAGGGGTTAAGCACGTGACATTCTATGGGTTGTGGCCCGGAATGAATTTCCTTGAGTGGTAGCTCGGGATAGCGGATGAACACGAGGGACCTTGAGTTGTGGCTCGGGTTGGCGAGTGTGCCGGTGTGAGTGTGCTGGATTTGGCCAGTACGGATGGGTCCTTATGGATTGCCCTCCTTAGTGAGTCACTGACGAGTTTGGTAGTCTTGGGACGTTACAGACTCTATTCGTATTTGGGAACTCTACCTAAAAGCGTTACGGTGTGTGATCCGTAGCATGGTTTTCGTACGTGCTCTATCGGTTGTGGCCAATAGGTGTGGCAGCAAGACACATTGATATACTTAAAAGAAGATGTAGAACACTGCTAACATGGTTGTGGTCGTATGAAAGAACTAGACGAGGTTCCCTGATATACCTTACAATACATGGTGGTGGCCTTGTGGA
Source organism: Vigna unguiculata (assembly GCF_037176805.1). NCBI lineage: Eukaryota > Viridiplantae > Streptophyta > Magnoliopsida > Fabales > Fabaceae > Vigna > Vigna unguiculata. The sequence continues at coordinate 40,603,064 of NC_140801.1, forward strand.
GGGAAGGCAATGAGTCTTCCACGAGGTGTATCGATGTACATGGTAGTGGCCATGTAATGGGAATGGAGCAAGCGTTGTGGGAAAGGAAAGGATATTATATATGGTTGTGGCCATGCGGTATATAGGAAGAGTTGTGTTATTGATAAAATGTTTTATCTATTATACATGTATATGTGTGTTTGGTACATTTTTATGTGTTTCTTCTGTTAGCTCACCCTATCTGCTTGTATTTGGCGATGATCGTGTACGCGGTACACGTGAGCAGGTGATGATGCAGGTGGAGCTGGTGAGGCTTAGCTACGGAGAGGGGATGATCATGGGATTTTTATTACTATGTTTATTAGTTTCGGATTTTGAAATGTGATGTAACTTTTGAGAGACTCTGGAACATTATTTCACTTTATGAGCTATGAAACGATGTTCTATTATACGATGTTAATAGTTTTAAATTTCCCTGTGTTTTGGGAAATGATGAATTATTAATTATTGTGTAATTAATTCTTTATTTTTTTATTTTTATTAAATTCGTAATATCCTAACGGGATGTTACAAAGCCAGTTTAGGAAAAAGAGCATTGTTAAGCAAAGTCCACAAGGTAAAGGAAGCTAGTCCTTTATAAATATAATTGATGTTTTTTGCATGTTTTTTTAGATAAATTTGTTGAGTGGATCGAGAACATTGAGAAAGAATGAGACCAACTTGATAGTATATGTGATTTTCTTAAATGGGTTTTTCGAAATAAATGATGAGATTTAATTGTTGAATGTGATTGTACTAATAGTTTATATTGAATTTCTATTGTATTGTGAATTGTGAATGATAATAGAGAGGTATTAAGAGGGTGGGTTTACATATCTTGTTATGTGAGTTATCGATTAGTTTCAATTGGTTAGATATGTATAATTGAACTAGATTATGAGTCATGAGAATGGGTTGAGAATTATTGGACTATGTAATTGAATTAGAATAGAATGAAGGTATTGAATTAATGCTTTGAATTATGTGTAGTATTGATATGGTTTAATTACATGAGCTTTACCACCATTAGAAGACTTTGAATTGTTAGAAGTGATTTATAATTTACTATATAGCTATTCTTTTCATACCATAAATTGTAATAATGATTGTATTAAGCTATGATGGTTAATGTAAGAATTTTTGTGAAAATTGGTGTGATATTAATAGTCAGATTAGTTATTTTCAATGGGAAATGCTAATTTAGGGTGAGTCAAAGTGTATTGAAGGGGATTTGTTATGTGAGACTGTCTTGACTCTACTAGTATCCAACTCATATAGAGAAAGATATCTAGGTGGTGAGAGTTGAAGGAGACTTCACTTAGGGAGCTAGTGAAGTTAACCCTGTCTGTCATGACTTGATGAGTCACATTAGTTCATTCATGATACAAGTTTTGAAAGAAGAATGAGAAGGTAAGTATAACAGGTGTAGAGTCTCATAAGTCTATTCAGTACACTAATCTTTTGAAAGCTGAGTCTATATATACTTTGTTGTTTTAGCCACTTTGGAATGATGTTTGTTTGAGCCCAAGGGCTGAGCCATGTGGATTGATGCTTGGTATTTGGTTTGATGAATGTGAACTATTTCTGTTTTTGCGTTGGTTCATGTAGTGACATGTATCATTAAATGAGTTATTGGATTGAAGTAATAAAGTGGAATAAGTGGGAAAATGAGAAAGGCTAAATTAAGGATTGATTTCTAGTAAAGATTCCTTTTGATAATCTATTTTTATAAGTTATTATTTCTTGCATATATGAGCTTACCTTGCATTTTGTTTGTTATCTTGTTTTCTTTTCTTTTTATTTTTTGATGATTGTATATTATATATATATATATATATATATATATATATATATATATATATATATATATATATATTCTATCGGTTATGGTGATGGTGATAATGGCATTGGAGGTGGGACAAGGGAATGAAGTATTAGGATAGGAATATTATAATGATGAGGGATTGTAGTTTTGAAAAATTCTATTAAGGTTCCTAGTTTATATTTTGAAGTATTCATGAATTCATTTAATTGATTTTTTTTTTTAGTATTTCATTATCTAGTATAAGAACTATGAAATTTGAATTTATTTTGAAATACCTTATTAATGTTATGATATTTAAATATGTATATAGGACATTTATATAGCAGCAATCACGCTTGTCTGTCTGGGTGACCATGGTGGAAGCAAATTCGCTTTTGACATCGAAGAGCAACCCAAAGTACAACATGTTGAGGAGGTTCTCCATGGCAACATCATCCATTGAGTGTAGTGATTGCTCTAATAAGCTATAGCTCTCTATTAGGGCCTAGGTTGGGGATTCAACACTTTGTACATTCGACTCTACTCCTTGGAGTATACCTGCATGGCAAAGCTTCTCGAACTCGTCGATGAGGATGAGAAAGGAAGGTTTGGTGCATAGTTTATAAGTATAGATTGTTTTGAGATTCGATGGTTTTGAGATGATTAGAGCAAGAAGAAGAGGAAGAAAGAGGAGAATGAAGGTTAGGGATTTGAGATTTGAGAACCAAATGTATGTGTCTATGTTTACAACTAAAATAATAATAATAATAAGAAGAAGAAACTACTTTATATAGTAATTAAAACTAGAATCAGTTTATAAAGCTTTCCCCTTTATTACAAAAATGTCACTAGATAACTTTTTATACCGGTTATAACTAGAACTGGTACAAAACATTTTCTTCTCTCACCACAAGAAAATGTCTCATTAGTAACTAATTTTAGTGACCAAAAGTTGTTAGTCACTATAGTGACCAATTTAAATACCAATTTACAAAATTAAAAATGATTGGTTACTAAAATAGTCACTATTATAAATAAAAAATTATAATTGATCACTAATTAATTAGAGAATAATTTAGTAATTAAGTCATTTTGGTAGCCAAAACCTAGGTATTTAATTTTTAGTGACCAATTTTCTTTGGTAGCCAAAACCATGGTAACTAATTTTAAAAACCAATTTAGTGACCAACTATAACTTTTTATTCACAATAGTAAATATTTTAGTAACCAATCATTTTTTACTTTGTAAATTGATATCTAAATTAGTCATTATAGTGACTAACAACTTTTGGTCACTAAAATTGATTATTAATAAAACATTTTCTTGTAGTGTCTATTACAAAAATGTCACCGCAATTACTTTTTATGCAAGTTATAACTACAACTAGTATAAAAAATGTTATCTTATTTATGATTGTGTCAATGCATCATTTATTATGACAAGTGGATTACAATCAACATAATAAGTTATTGTAAAATATAATTTTTCATCGATAAATGCACCATGAATATTTTATAAAAAAAGGTAAGACGTTATTTGTCTCCAATTTAATATTTTAAAACAACAAATATATATTTTTTTTCTTGTTTATTATTTTTCGTATTCATTTCTACTTCATATAAATACAAAGTCATACTTAGGGTCTGTTCTTATGGAGCTGATGAATTGAGAGAGAGGGAAATGATTGAATTGGGTTGATTAGAAAGTGATATTTATGTTGTTTTTTGTATGGATTTGGGAGTGATAGTAGAGTGGATTTAAGAGTAATTTTTGTGAAAGTTTGTGTAGGATTTGACTTATGTGACTAATAAAAAATAAAATTTAATGTATGAAAAAATAAGATTAGTAAATTGTCCTTGATGTTAAAAATAATATAAAATGATAATTAGATAAGTTGTAATTAATTTTAATTTTTTTTCTTGATAAATAAAAATATTAATGATATTTATGAATTGAAAAAAAAATATTATAATATATTTGATTTGAATCAAATCATAAATTGTGGACAAGTGGTGGAATCGGATACACCAAAATGGAACTGAATAAAGAATGAAGCCACATCTTGGAATTGGATACATGGCAAATGGGACCGGATACAAAAGCTACTAAGGAAATTGGAATCGGATCCAAGTACAATGTATCTGGTTCCATTACTTCTCATAATCACAGTTGTTGCTGGTATCTCCATGAAGGAGCAACAATGGTGGAAAGCTGCGAAAATGAAAATGATGCAAAGCTTGGAAAGTGCTATAGAGGGACAGAGTGGTAAAAGGACAACGTTCTCTCTCAAATCTCTTCACAACCACAAGATGCAGATTGTTAGAAAATCTCACAAATCTTCGCTTTTGATTCGTTTTCCGTCAAAAACGAACATAATTATTTCTGTAATTCATCACTTTCCGTCCCCTTACTACAGTAATTCTGCCGAAAAGAACACATATTTATTATCAGCGGGTATTAAGCTAATTAATATGAGACAAATTATAAACATGACAATAATAAGGTCTATGTATAAAAGTTGTGAAATGTGTTGGCATGCCTAAGTTTGTGTACAAATATAGACAAAATTATCTTGAGACACTATTTGTACCTACCTAGCTAGATGTTTCTGAAATTCTCTCTCTCACGAGCTTGCGTACAGAGACACTGTGATATTGTCTGTTCAAGCTTCTCAATCTTCTCTCTGCAAACTCTATATGCCTCTTCCTATACTCTGCCCATAAAAATACATAAATGTTGCCTTTTGTCCTCTCTGCTCTCTATAATTAACTCTTATTTATATCCAACAAAAAAAAAATCTTATATTTTATTATTATTTCTCGTAAATTCAAAACCTAAACTCGTTTTTCACCACCTCGACTCAACTTAGGTAATTAAATGTGATAGGTTAATCTTAATGTTCGACATTCCACGCTGACCACGAAGTTATAATAATTAAAGAATCCCTATTCATTCTTCTGATGTGAAAATTTATCAGATTACTCAGAATATTGTAAATGAGATTAGTTTGACTTAGGCATGTTAAGAAGATATTAATTAAATGTGTAAATGAATAATAATTTTAAATTGTTTAATAGTTTCTCCTTGTCAACATCAAAGTGACTGATTGACAAAAGTTTGCAATCATTTTTTTTACTGCATCACACACTGCCTTGAATAAAATATATGTGGTTGAGATTGATTTGGACGCGCGCGCACACGCATATATATAATTTTTAAAATTAATTCTATTAAAACGAAAATCTGTCTAACTTCAAACTAATGGTCCTAAATGTAAAAGTTATATCATAAAAAAAATGATTCCAACAATACTTTAATTAGAATAGACATAAGATATCCAAAGTGGAATGAGAATTCTATCATTATGATATCACCTTATTTAAATTTCCACCTATTTGCTATAATTTAGCATAGTTGTGGCTTAAAACTCAAACACAAGTAAATTCCCAAACTCCCAATTGCTTTCCACAAAGATATTGGTTTCTAGGATGAACATCATACTCATCTATCAATTTATTTACTTGAAAAGAAAATTAGTATAAAATTAATTTTTTAATAAATAGTTAATTCAGTATAATGAATGTTTACATATTATATTTATAAGATAATAAAAAATATATAGTTTCAATCATTTTGTTTGAATTGTTGATAATTGAATTTGTGTTTGATCTTTAATAATTACCACATAAATTTATTAAAAATATTAACATTAATATACAAAACAAAAACTAAAGTATAAAAGATTCTTTTAAATATTAATTATATATTACTATCATTTTTTAATAAATATATATAATAATTATAAAATGAGTTAATATTTGTTCTATCTATCAAATTATTACCGCAGCATTTTGAAATAAAGTTTTTAACTTCTTTTCCACTTTTGTTTGTCTCACCTTGCTTTAACTTTTTTTTTTCTTCTAAATTTATTTTATTTCAAATGTAGTGTACGTGTGGATTTAGTTGTATAATTATAGACAAGTGTTTAATTTCCAAAAGGACAAGTATTCCCTCTCTCTAAGGTTGTGTATAGGAGTCAAGTTGAAATAACAGTGCTTTCTGATTGACTCTAGAAAAAAAAATGTGTGTTAACGAATGATTAAGATTCTTAATCTTGTGGTATAAGCTTAATCAAAATATATTACAAGCAGCAAGGTAGTATCTCCGCGCTTAACTCTTTAATATATTGAATAGTCGATGCACGTTGGTAATACTATAATAAACTGTTGTATTTGAGTGTATGCACCAAAATGCATTACTTTACTTATATTTAATTATATGATTCATCTTAATATCTATATTTTTATTCGATTGAGTTTTAATACATATTATTAGAATTTTCCATATTATATGAATTTTATTTATAAATTTATTAAAATATTTTACAAGAAAAAACATTTTTTTGTTATTTTTAAAAAAAAAATTAATTGATAAATAATATTTTCATGAATAATTATTTTTTACAAAATTATAAAATTCTATTTTCCAGTAATATTTCAAATTTTGATAGATTGATAGAATACTTTCTAAACAATTTGATTTATGATACTTTTCTCATTTTTATGTGTAATATCTTTCAAAAAGATGTCGATGGATAGACGTTGATGTCATCTAAAGAAAACTAAATGTTAAAAATTGATTAAGTAAAACTATATAAAAAAAATAAAAAATGATGTGCATAGAATATGTTACTAATTAAATAAAAAATATAAAAAAAAAAATATACGAGAGAAAAGAGCAGTCACGAGATAGAGTTCCAACTTTACACTATTAGGATTAACATTCATTTTGTCTTATTGGACTGCAACGTAATCATTTTCCTTTACTATTATTTGCATAGCGTCTTTTGTTTTGAAATTTCCTTAGAAGAAGTAACCGGAGAAGAAATATCGATGTAAAAAAAATCTGTATTTATGGGTATTTGTAGATAAAACTTATAATGGGTAAAAAATATATATTAAAAATGGATATCTACTATCCGCGGGGGTAGAGGTATTTTTGTTACCCGTATGTTAACGGGGCGGGTACGGGTATTATAGTATCTATACTCGTGGATACCTGTACCCGCTAAACTTTAATTCACAAAAATACTCTTATATATATATATATATATATATATATATATATATATATATATATATATATATATATATATATATTAGTAAAAAACATTTTGACATAATTTTTCCTAAGTTGCACATCTTGTCTTGTCTTTTGTCTTTATTCTTCCAGTTTCAAGTAATGGTACGTTGTCTTCTTCCAGGTACACCCATTCACATTCTTCTCTTCCCTTCTTTGAAATTGAGCATATACATCAAACCCTATATAGATAGTGACGTTAATGGCATGCTTGTTGTCAAATGATTGAATCAAAATAATAATACTTAGCACGTTGCAGTTGAGGTTTATTATTTGTTTATTTTTTTATTGTGTTGAATGTCATTTTATATTTATTTTTATAATTATTTGGACTTGTATGAACTTGAGTTTATTTGAACTTTATTTAAAATTTATGATAGTGATATATTTTATTTTATTTTATTTGAATTTATAATTAAATATTTATTTTTTTAAAGAATTTTGTAAATACCCGTGGGTACCCGTGGATACCCACGGATATGAAAAAAATAGGTGGGTACCCGCATAACGGATACTCGACGGATATGGGTACGAGTACGGGGCGAATATTTATCATGCGGGTAGGGTCCGAGGGAGCTACTATCCGTACCCAATCCGCCCCGTTGACATCCCTAAAATGAAGCTACGAAATTCCAAAAACACATGCCACACCTTCATCACCATTTAGCTGTGTAAAATGCAATAAAAAAATGATAAGCAAATATTTGACAAATAAATTTGGTGATTGTATGTTATAGTATAGGCTGTATCATGTTTCATACATGCAAGAAAATGAATTCCATAATGCACGTGAAATGAACATAATCTGGTGTAAATTCTAATTTCTGAGAAATGAATGGAGAAAAATGGTTCCTATTTAATTAATATAATCTATTATTTATATGTAGATTTTTATTTGTTTTGATTCTTATATATTTTTAAATGAGTCTCATTTTTTAAAAAAGACTTAATTGAGTTCATATTTTTATAAAAAATATTCAATGAAATTCTTTCTTAAATTGATGTGAGTATTATTTTGAAATACTACCTATCAAAATCTAGGTCATCTTTTATTTAGAAGTGTCATATATCAAAATCAGAAAAAAGTTAAAGATAAAAGATTATCCAAATTTTGATATGTATTAATTTCAAATAGTATTAATGTTAATCTAAAAGAATATGCCACATTCACTCTTTCTACAAAAGTAAAAATTTAATTGAATGAAAAATAAATATAAAAATAAAAATAAATCAATAACCTAACGTAGGGATTAAATTATTAATTAAGTAAAAAATAAATTATAGTTACTCATGCCTTTCAAACAAAATCATTAGTGCAAAATGTTTTTCAAAATCTAATACAATGTATGCATGGTGACATTTTCTAAAGTTTTAAGACAAATATTTTATATTTATTTATTAATAAGTTAGCAATGAGCTTCATAAATTTCTTTAATAGATTATGCTAAGAATTAAAATAAAAGTATTTTTATATAATTTCTTTACCGTCTTATATTTAAAATATATAGATATATTGATAATTTATAAACTGTTTCGTAACTTCTTTTCTTTTTTCAGAAATTGGTTATTTGAGAGATTTTTTTTTTTTCAAAGTAGTACTTCACACAATTAACGTAAACGATTACTGCTATTCAAAATTTATTTAATATGAACTCTACTAGAACCAATGATAAATAAGGCAACATTACGGAAAGCATTTTTAAATACGGTTAAAATAAGTTTACTATTATAATTTTATAATCATTGTTGATTCAGTTGTACTTAAAAGTCCAATACAACAATGATAAATAAATTGTTATTGTTTTCTTGATATACTGCAAGATTTTTGTGTAAATTTTGTCTAGAGTACAGATCCAAAAAGAAAAAAAAAATTGTTGACAAATTAGATAATGTTAGTTAAAATATTAAGTAGGAAAATTATGATTTGACAAAAAAGTTTTTGATAAAGTTAACAAAAGTTTCTATAAACAGAATTAATAGATTATTTTTTTTATTTTTTAGTCAAAATAAAGTAATAAAATAATACCTTTTTTTACCTAAATTGGTAGTTTGTCAAAATTTGTTAGAAAAAACTTTGTTAAATTATCATTTTCCAATCCATGGTAAGGTTTTTTAATATTTTTGGGATTAGGTCGTTATCGGTGCATGTTATCTCATTAATCATATGTCATCCTCAATCTTAGATAATCAAATTTATCATTCTATTTTATTTCCTCATGAATTTCTCCATCCTTTATCTTTTAAAGTTTTCAGATCTAAATGTTTTGTTCATAATTTTAATCCCGATCTTCATAAACTATCTCTTAGATCACACAAATGTATCCTTTTAGGATTCACTAGATCACAAAAAGAATATAAATGTTTTTCTACTTCTCTTAACCGTTATTTCGTTTTAGCATATGTTATCTTCAATGATTCTTCCCTTTACTTTAAGTCTCATTCTTCTCCTTGTGTATCATTATTTGTTACAACAATTATTCATGTTATCATGATCCTCTTATTATGTCTAATGCACATCTGCATTTTCCATCTCCACATAATGACTCCCTTCTAGTGCCAACTTCTCCATCCCTTTCGGCTCCTAGAACTGAGTATGAACTTCTAATTGCCCTATGTAAAGGTGTATGCTCTACTCGCAATCCATCTCCTCATTACATTGCTTTGAGTTATCATAGATTATCTTCACCTCATTACATTGGTTTAGTTACAATAGATTATAATCATCTTTTTATACATGTCTTTCGCCCATTTCTTCTATGTCAATTCTAAAATTTGTTGGTGGTGCCTTAGTCCATCCTGATTCGCGTCAGGCCTTACTTGATGAAATAAGTGCTCTTCAAAATAGTAGAACTTGGGAGTGCGTTCCATTATAGTATGGAAAATTTGTTGTGGTTATAGGTGGGTTTTGTTATCAAGTTGGTTTTGATGGTACTATTGATCATCTTAAAGCTTGCCTTGTGGCAAAAGGTTACACACAAATTTTTGGTTTGGATCATAATGATACTTTTTCTCTAGTGGAAAAGATGAGTTTTGTTTACTTTTTATAGCCATGATTGCTCTCCAATAATGGCCTATTTACCATTTAGAGAAAAAAAAATGATTTTATTAATGGGGATCTATAAGAAGAAATTTTTATAGGAAGAAATTTTTATGGAACAACCTCCAGGTTTTATTGTTCAAGGGGAGTCTTCTGGAATGATATGTCGCCTTGGGAGATCTTTATATGGCTTAAAATAATCTTATAAGGCTTGGTTTGGAAAATTTAGGAGTGTTGTTCAACAATTTGGTATGACTCATAGTGAGGTAGATCATTTAGTCTTTTACCATCAATCTGATGTTGAATGTATCTATTTAATAGTATATGATGACAACATTATTCTTACAATTAGTCACCGCCATGACATTTCCAAGATTAAACAACACCTTTGTCACCACTTTCAAACCAAAGATCTTGGTAAACTCAAATATTTCTCAGGGGTTGAGGTAGCACAATTCAACAATGGTATTATTATATCTCAAATAAAGTATACATTGGATATTTTAAAGGAAATTGGGTTTATGAACTCAAAATTTGTTGACACGTCCTTGGATCCCAATACCAAACTCCTACATAATCAAAGGGATCATTTCTCAGGAGGTAAATAAGATTAGATAGAAAATGCTAATTAGGTAAGATCTCTTTCTTATAGAAGGTCCACTTTCCAAATATTGTATCTCCATTGGTTATACATAACTTGATCTCTTGGAAGAGTAACAAAAAGGTGTTGTGGCAAGATCTAGTTCAAAAGCAGAGTATAGAGTTATGACCTCAATCACTTCTGAACTTGTTTGGTGATAGATAAGTTAAGTTTTATCCATTTTCTTGGTCTTTTTTTGTTTCTGTTGTATGTGAGGCTTTTTCTGCTTGCATATGAGGTTTTTATCTTCTATATAAGTCTCTGCTAATCAGTGATCATAACGGTATGTCCTCATCATTCTTGTGATGTTTCTATGTGTAGATAGATCATTTTGTGGAGTTAGAAGCATTTTGGTATTCTTAGAGTTGTTTAGGTATGTGGAGTTTCTTTGTCAGGTAAGGGAAGCTAGTTTGAGTTCTTTAAATTTGGTGTTCTTTATTGTAATCTGAATAGTGTATGTAGGTAATGAAAAATTTGATATGGTATACTATTATGTTTGAATTTGTGATAAGGTGTATTAAATTGATGAGTTATATGTTTAACTATTTGATATTTGATTTGTGTTTGGTCTTGACTTGGAGAAAAGTATGAATCTTTGTTTTGAGTGATTGGATATTAGCTTTTAACTCTTAAAAACCATTTGCAATCAAAAACACTAAAGGAAACATGCTAAATTAATCAATTGTGCAGGATCAATTTCTCCCAAATTGTTGTTTTTGATATACTGCCAGGTGCCGTTACAATATCGGCGGGCATTAAGCCACTAAATTGGTGTCGTTGAACGCCACCTTTGGACCATCGGGCGCTAGAAGTCAATGGTTCTAGGGGCTGGGCATTACGAGTCACTTTTTTCTAGTGTTGGGCGCCATCTTGTTTTTCTAGTCTGCATCATCTTGGTAAAATGAAGATTCTCGCTTCGTTAACCGTTAGATTAAGCTGAAAATTTGACAACTGATCCTTAACATGCGATTCTTCAATTTAATCGATGGGATCTTTGTTTTGAATTCTATGGTTAGAGAAAAATTTTCACCGTTTTGATTTACTTTATGATAACTCTATTTGTCTTGTTTTTCCTGTTTTTCATGTTTAGTTGTTTTTGAATGTTCTGGGATTTATTCAAAGCATGTTTATGTTGTTGACTATTAATAATTGAAAAGATAATATGATTATGTATATGTATGATGTTTATTATTATTAATTGAGGTAACGATGCGATTGTGTACATGATGATTATGATGTTTAAGGAATTTCAAGGAGAAGTTCATGATGGTGATGGTTGTGGTGGTATTGTTAGTGTATGCCTTGATATGGGAGAACGACTGTTAGGAGTTATCCTGAACTCTAATAATCATTAACATTCAAGTGGAGTAGAATGAGTTATGTGGTGAGAGTAATAAGAGATCCTAGTATTGGGACGTATTGGACCCTAGGCATGAATGGGATTAACCCTATGGGTGGTTAGGTGATAACCCCTTAAGGCTAGACTCTACAAATTTTAGGAACCATCACAGGTGCACACCTCTTATGTACCCTATATCAAGGGCATGTATTCGGATAATTAAGTCTAGAAGAGCCTAGTGATATGTATGATTTTTGTGTAATGAATGTAAGTATATCTATTATGATAATATAATTTAGTGTAATATGTTGTGAATATAAATACATGTGTACCTATTTTCAGTTAGCTTACCCATGCACTTGTTGGTTATTGTGTTTTGTCTTTTCCTTTTACGATGATCACATATTCTTTGAGAGTAAACGAAGTTGCAGGTTTATAGGATGAGGAGCTATCAATTAGAGTTGTAGAAGGTCTAAGATAGTTTTAATAAGTGATTAGTTTCTATAGGCTTGTTAGTTTAGATTAAGTGTATAAATGATATAGATTTATAATCCTATCTTTTGTAAGGTTGTATTAATATATGTTTACACTAGATTATCTGTTTTAAACACTATGATGAAATAACCTATTTTATTAGTTTAAAGCTGTTAAAATTGGAATGTTACATTCTTAATTAAAAGTTTTTATTCTTTGAATACTTTGTTATTTCATTGCATTAGTTAAGTGTTAATCTAGGTATTAGAAAAATGTTTAATATAATTTAGTACAATTTTAATGTCTCTTTGTTGATAGCTTGATTGTTGAAAACTATTTTGCTTGCTTTGTTGTAGTTAACTAATTATGTGATGAAATGGTCAATTTTTGTGTGCAAACATAAGATTCAAAATTATAATTTCTTTTGCTTGAATTTTTTCTCTTGTGAGCATTATTCTTCTTCTTGCACTTTCTACTACAGTCTCATTTAATTTCTTTGAGATACGCCTCTTTATCACACTCAAAGAAGGGTAAGGTTCTAGAATCTCAAAATTGCATCCTTCTATTGAGGGGTGATTTAGTATTAAAGAGTCAAGGAACCAATTCAAAAATTTGGACAAATATTGATAAACTCATTCAAAACTTGCGCACACTCTTATCAATCCACTCATACCCAATACGTAGGGGGAGATATTTTAGTACTTCCTCTGACGAGAAAGTTTGGGTACTATCAAAATTGTTAGGCGAAACGATTGAAGACACCATAACCATTAGATTAGTCCAGATCTAAGGGTCTCAGCCAATGACTATTTCCCTTCCCAATGAGGCGTCACATCATCATTGGCCAACTGATTCGAACTTCACACCTTTTCAACTTCTTCATCCTCCTTGATTACTTCGAGGTTAGGGGCTAGTATACGAGTAGGACCTAGGAAGATCCCACAACCCAAGTCAAGGGAATTTTTCTTGCAAGACTTCAAGACTCTCGACTAGGATGTCTTGACCTTGGAGGGCTAGTGTATAAAGAGGCCAATGATACTTCATTCTCCCATGACAATCATATTTTTTGTAAGACTGCCAAGACTCTCGACTAGGATGTCTCAACATTGGGGGGCTAGTGTACATGAAGAGGTCGAGGGTACCTCGACCCACAGAAGGACGAAGACATCTTAGCCCTGAGGGGCTAGTGTACATGAAGAGGTTGAGCATACCTCGACCTAATGAGAAGCAGCAAAAAAAATTGCCAGCAAAAGTTTTACGGTACTTTCCATTAATCCCACAATTGAAAAGGATGTTTATGTCTTCAAAGATATCTAAGAGTATGGTTTGGCACATTGAGCATAATAACAACGATGCGTTGATGAGGCACCCTAGAGATTCAAAGGCTTGGAAGAATTTTGATCTACAATATCCTGATTTTGCTTCAGATCCTCAAAATGTACGATTGACCTTAGCAAGTGATGGTTTTAATCCATTTGGATCTTTAAGCAATAGTTATAGTATTTGGCCATTGGTTCTCATTCCATACAACACTCCTCCATGGATGTGTTTGAAGCAAAGAAACTTTATTCTCTCAAGCATAATTCTTGGAAAGCGAATGCTAGTTAATGACATTGATGTCTACATACAGCCACTTATAGCAAAGTTGAAAGAGTTGTGGGAAAAAGGTTTTCAAACATATAATGCTTCAAAGAATGAAGTATTCATGATGCGAGCATGTCTTTTATGCACCATTAGAGACTTTCCTAGTCTTGGGATGCTTTCAAGATGGAATTATACCGGCCTAGCTTGTCCATCTTGTAATTTTGATGCAACTTTATTGCGGCTTCCATTTAGTAATAAATGGTGTTTTATGGGTCATCGACGATTTTTTTCTCGAGGGCATAAATTTCGATTGAACCGAGTCCAATTTAATGGAAACATTAAGGATAGGGACCCACCAAAACAATCATCTGGCTCAAAAATTTTGGAGCAAGTCAAGAATATAAACATCACATTTGGGAAGAAATCGAAATCATTAGATAAACGAAAGAGAAATTGTTGAAAACACACTACATATCAAACACAACAATGGAAGAAGAAAAACATATTCTTTGAACTTCCATATTGGGAGTTTAATTTGTTGCGACACAACTTGGATGTGAGGCATATTAAAAAGAATGTATGTGACAATATAATTTTCACATTGGTAAATGACAAGACAAAAGAAAAGATCATGTTGAGGCTCGAAAAGACTTGCAAGCAATGGGTATAAGAAGAGAACTTTGGCCACCAAATGATGGGAAAAAGTTTCATGCAGCTTTGTTTTCGCTACAAAAAGAAGAGATAGACATTTTGTTGTACACATTGAAAAATGTTAAGGTGTCAGATGGATATTCAAGCAACATTTTTATATGTGTTGATATAGAGATCAAAGAAAGATTTTTGGGTTGAAAAGCCATGATTGTCACATTTTAATGGAGCAGTTGTTGTCGTTGTCCATTAGAAATGTGTTGCCTGTCCAAGTTGCAACTATATTGGTTGATTTATGCAGATTTTTTAAGTTACTATGTGCTAAAGCGCTAAGCCATGATGAACTAGACAAGCTTAAGGAAGAAATTATTCTTATAATGTGTCATTTGGAGATGTTATTTCCTCCATCATTCTTCACAGTTATGGTTCATCTAATGGCGCATCTAGTTGATGAAGCTAAATTTGGAGAGCCAGTACATTATAGATGGATGTATCCGATAGAAAGGTACTACGACTTCTAAACTTTAACGTGTTTAAATATTTATTTTGATTTTTTTTTTGAAGTTTCTAAATGTAATAAATTATTCCAAGTTGTAGATTTTGGGGAAATTAAAGTCTTATGTGCAGCCACAGTTAGCCTCATTTTGTTTAGATGACAATTTTGAAACTCATTTGTCTAGGCCCTGTGTAAATGTAGAATTTGATTAGGTGTCTAGTCTTGAATTAAAGTCATAATAATTTCATTTTCTGTTTGTCTTTGATTAAATTTTACTATCCATATTTTTAAACTCAAATGCTTTTGGATGGATATTCATAAATATATTATTTCGTAAGTCAAGTTTAGCAATGATGAAAAAGGAAGAATGAGAAGGTATATTTTCTAATATACTTGTGCAGCTGCAAGTTCATCAAGAATGAGAAGACAATATTTCATGTTATGTTTCTATGGTGCTTTTAATGAGTTATCTTTTATGGTAAATAGGTATATTCTACTTTCTTTATATGGAGACACCTCAAAATTCTCATGATTCAGCCAATGATGAGTCATTTCTACATGATCATCATGATGAACTATCATCCCATCCACGTAGAAATAAATCAAAAAGAAAATATTGGATGGTTCAAGTGAGAGTAAGTCAAATAATGTGCATTTGTTAATCTAAATATTTGTTTATGCATTACTTGAAAGGTTTGATAAGAACGTGTTAACAATTCTTTTCTTTTTTATAGCTATTGAAGGAGATATAATAGAACGAGGTTTAATGGTTAAAGAAATTTATGACCTTCCATTGGGAGATAAAGTTGTGATACCTTTTGATGGAAACCAACCAAGTGCCATAGATGTACATGGTCTTTTAGGAGGATTTTTAGGTCAATCAACAGTAGATTCTAAAATGTTTCCCATCTGTTTTGAGAATTGGGATTTGGTGCTTAACAACTACAAAAATCGAGCATGGAATGATGTCATTAAGGTAAAAAGTACATTTTTTATTGTTACTTTTATATATTGTCATAATGATGATGATATAATGACTATGTTGTTGTCATCATTTTGAGTCAGACTTTTGAATTAAACATCTCAGGTGATATAGTGACTATGATGATATAGTGACTATCTTTGGTGTTATGGTAACATCTCAAGCATTAAACACTAAACATTGATTAAGAGAGTATATTAATACCATATATATGAATTGTTGAGTAAGGTGAGCATCATATGTTGCTTATTTTGATGCATGTTACAAAGTTACTTTCCTTAGTTTACCACCCTCGGGAAGCATCTCTATTACATGCTCATATACTTTTTCTCCTACATGCCACTTTTTCTACCACTTTTCCTTAATTATTTTTCTCAGGTAAATTTTATTACTATATTTGGATGAAATAGTACATCCACTATAAATGACTAATAACTGACAATAATTATTAGATACTGCATTCAGAAAAGTCTAAGAACTAACACATTTATTATTTTTGGATTAGCAAAAAAGGTTATTAGGCACGTTAAAAACTAATAAGGGAGGACGAAAACTTTCATCAAATAAAAAAAATGATTCCTAAAATAATAAATAACAGTGCTACCTCTGTCATTAAATTTATGTTGGTATATATGAATATATTTTCTTATCAATCCTTAAAGAAGTTACTAATTAATATCTTAAATATATAAAAATGGTTCTAATCTTTCTTGACAAAGTGGTAAAAAGATGTTACAATTATTTTTTACTAAGTTTATTTTTATCTTTTATAAAAGGATTGATCTTAAAATTTTGTTTAATGAAAAGATATTTAATGCTATCTGTATTTATCATAATTTTAGTAGAAAAAGTTATACATTTAATTTTTGTTACTTTCCAAAAGGTAGTTTTATGATAAATTGCAAAGTTATGTCATTGTTATTGTTTTTGTTTGACTAATATAATTATATGTTTAATGAATGATATTTTGGACAAAAAATTGCTTCTACCACTAGTGCAGTAAGGGCTTTTTGCCCCGGTTATTTTCCTCATTTTGCCTTGGGTCTGGAACTGAGGCATATGGGGATAAGGCCAAAAGACACCCCTTTTGGCCTCGGTTGTTACCCGAAGTCATAGTGTTCCATTTTTGCCTCGGGTCAAAATAGAACCGAAGCCATATGGTAAAACTGGACCCACGAACTAGAGCGCCGGAAAACGCATCCAACGCCGGAAAAAGCCATTGGATTTGGAACAGCCGCAGCACCTGCAACGCATCCAACCAGTTTGACATTAACGCAGCAGTGCCACCGCACCTACAACTAAAACGTACTAGCGCCACCATCTTCCTCGCACACGAACACAACTGCAGCACCGTCACCCATCACCACCGTGAGTTTCAGCAGCGAAAACGCGAAGCTTCCTCACGCACCAACCATCCCGCAAACCAGAACAGCCACCATTGAAGCTTCTCTGCAACGCGCAATCACGAACCTGCACCAGTTAATCACCACCGCGAACAACGCCAATGCCACCATCTTCCTCGCACACGAACGCAACTGCAACGCCGTCACCCATCACCACTGTGAGTTTCAGCAGCGGAAACGTGAAGCTTCCTCGCGCACCAACCATCCCGCGAACTAGAACAGCCACCATTGAAGCTTCTCTGCAACGCACAGTCATGAACCTTCACCAGTTAACCACTACCGCGAACAACGCCAGCCAGATCGGAGATGAAGACCTTGATGGAGGAGGAAGCTGGTGGCAGCGACGGAGGAAGCTGGTGGCAGGGAGAGAGACGAGAGAGTGACGAGAGAAGAGAAAGGGTACTGTTGCAGAGAGGGGCGCGGGGAAGAAGAAGAGAAAGGGGGCTCACGAATTTGGTGCCCTAATTAAACCATATGGCATCGGTTATTAATTGAACTGAGGCATATAGCCCTATTTGGCACCGGTTCAGTCCCACCCGAGGCCAAAGAGGTAACGGCTGGTGGGTTTTTGGCTTCGGGTTTGTGTAACCGAAGTATATGAGCCTCCTTTGGCACCGGTTTTTGACGAACCGAAGCATATACCTCTCTTTTGCTTCAGGTTAAGCTGAACCGAGGCATAAAAGTTGTTTGAAATTGCAAAAATGCCACCGCGCCATTATATGCTTCGGTTCTTGGACAACAGAGGCATATAAGGCGAGGTAAAAATCAATTTCTGCACTAGTGTACTCATGACATTCGTCCAATTATTTAAACAAAATGTTTATATAATTTTATTTTATTAAAAACAAAAATTGTTTATATCCTAGACTTACCGGCGGTTAGACCTACCACTAACTTTTTAAAATTCTTAAGCTTCCTAGCAATCACAATTGCTGCAAAAAATTTTTAATTCAATTTACTGGCAGTTAAAACTGCCACCAAACTTTAAAACTTCCTGGTTGTTTTCACCACCACTAAAATTTTTATATTCCTAAACTTACTGTCAGTTACAAGCGTCACCAATTTTTTAAATTCCTAGACTTATCGGTGGTTGCAAGTGCCACTAAGTATTTATTTAATTTTTTAAAAATTTGATTTAGAGACGGTTAAAACCGACTTTAATCATTTTACTGGTGATTATTCCGACGATTATAATAAACCGACGTTATATTGTTTTGTGGTGCTAAATTCTATTACAGTTAATTAATTGACGATAGAAAAAATAATGACAATTATAACTTGCACTAAATAACACATTAAACTGGTGCGGAAATCTAAAATTTTAGTAATGCCTAAATAATATTTATGGGTAATCAAATTCAAAGTTTGATTGGATACACCTTATTACATTTTGAAATTTTTTCAAAAAATATCATAGATAAAAAAGAATGTCACACTCAGCAGGTAGACCAATATTGATATTAAATATTAATATTGAAGTTCTGGAACCCATTAATTTGTTTTGATGCTCAATTAAATCAATCTTTTCATCCTCCAGTGCATTATGTCTTTGGCATTTCTCTCTGAATAAAAACCTTTTGAACTCTTAATCATTGCGTCCGTCAGGCAAAAGGGCAACACGTGTTGTTGATTATTCTCCAAATAATAGCTCCTTTCTTGTACATTTTATGATACGAAGCCAAATAATGTTTCAATGGGGGCCATTTCACCTGTGAATCATCTATTGCAAATTATGTTTTAATAAACAAAGAGAACCTAAATTCCTCAACCTTAATCAAACTAATTACTCCGGCATCAATATATACCCACCCTAAAGTGTAAGTAATAAAAAGTAACTTCAATTTAATTTTATTTTCACAAAAAGTAGTTTATAATAAGAAAATTATTCTTAGTAGTGAATATATATTCAGTGAAATTAGACATTTATAAATAGTCTAATAATAATATTTTTTATTGATAATATGTTAAAAGGAGACAAAAAGAGTTGTCTCGATCCATATAAAGAAAAGAAAAAAGAAAGAAAGAGAAAAATCCATTTTAAGAAAAGAAAATAAAAGAAAAGAAGAAGAAAAATAATAGAGGAAAAGCCATCTTATGACTTCAACCCCTACTTGACCTAAGAAACTTACAATGATGCAAGAAAATGTAGAAAAAAAAACATATCTCACAAAATTAATAAAGATATGATAAATTTATCAAACTTGAGATAAATTTTAATATTATATTAAGATATAAAGTTAAACCTGACTAATCTCATAAAATTTAATTAGTACATATTTTTATTCGGTGGCGGAGGATCGTAGAGCTGCCGGAGCATGCCTCCACCAAAATTTTTAAAATTTTTTAAATTATATGCTTGAAAATTTTCAAATTATATATATATATATATATATATATATATATAATTTATTTGAATTAAATTAGGTATTTTTTTATAAAGTACAACTTTTAATGTTAATAAATAATAAAATATAAAATTTAATATAATAAAGACTAAAAAAAAATTGCTAAGATATTTTTTATTTTCTTCTCCCATTATATTTAAAGTTTAATGCATATTATATTCATCTCTCACTCTCATACACTTTCATATATTTTGCTTTATTTTGTTTATGAAGACAAAAAGAAAATAAAGTTAAACACAAATTGATTATTTGTGCTTTAATTTCTCATTTGTTTTCTTCCCTTCAAGAAAAAAAAAATTATCTCTTGTCTCACTCGATTACGGATCTTCAAACAATATTTTGGAGTGTCAATATTTTGGTTGAATTATTCTTTTATCCTTGTTTTCATCTCAAAATGTCAAGTTAGTCTTCCAGTTTTTTTAGTCTTATTTGGTCTTAATTTTTTAAAAATTAATGCAATTGGTTTCTTTTCGTTAACTTTTTTGAGGTGGATCAAGAATTTTTTATGATTATGTTAATTACAATAACAAAGCAAATCAATTTTATTCAGAGCTTCAATTTTGATGAAAAACCTTTACCATCTCAAGAAATTTAACAAAGAGAACCAAATTGTATCAAATTTTAAAAAATTGGGACCAAATTAAAACTAAAAAAAACTAAAGAAACCAAATCGATGTTTTTGAACGAAAATAAAAACAAAAAATAGTAATTAAACCCAAAATAATTTGTAAATAACAAGTACAAACACTGTATTTACTTTTTTTATGATAATAAAAAATAATAAAATTATTATTATGGTCATTCTTATAATTATTTAATTAAATATGAATAACTTTTATAATTTGACTGTAATTAATTTTTATTTATTATGATTATGTGTAAAAAACAAGTAAATTTGAAAAAAAAAAGTTAAATTAACAAATGATTACTTAAAAGATTAATAAAATAATTATTTTAATTTTAAAAAATTATTTAAAAGGTAAAATAGAAAAATTAGTTAGACAAAAATAGAAAACATTTCTTTATATATAAATGTAGATATTTAAAAGATTTCAAAAATATCAAATATATAAAATATATTACATTTTTAAAATAAATATTAAATTACATAAATATAAAAAAAAATTGGGGGGTCCATGGCCCCTTTGTTCATATAAAGATTCGTCCATGGTCTTGATAGTGAAATATTAGTTTAATAGTTAGTGTTTTTGATGGTACAAACAAACTTGAAGCAAAGAATTGATAAAGTCATGTGCACGAAGATCATAGGTGTTTGATGAAGATTGATGAAGATCCACTTGAATATTAAGTTTTAGTGTATTAAATCTAAAAATAACATATTAAATGTAATGTGTTAGTGTTATATCATGTTGGTAAGCTATATGACATATGTTAGATGTCTTGTGTGCCTTAGTGTGTCTCTTTTAATTTGTTAAAATGGGATTTAACAGGTTAAAAGGTTTGTTATATGTAGTTTCTGGTATGAATGTATTCAATCAGTTGAATTATTTTTTAATCGACTGATTTCACTTAAGTCAAGTGAAATCAGCTGATTATACGGAAAATTCAATCGATTGTTTTCACTTAAACCAAACTATATAAGTTGTGTTTTCGCAAGCAAAGGTGAAAATATGAGTTTTTGAGCACAAAACTTTGTCATTCTTCTTTGGAAAACTCTCTTTCTCTCTCTGCAATACACAGCTGCAACTCGTGGTTTGAAGATCTTGGTTGATCTTGGAGGCATTTTGGCTTGTGAGTAGCTTGAAGAACACATGTATGGTTGGCTAGGGACAACCACCATTAGGTTTGGATGTTCTTGTGCCTCTGGTTGGTTTGCCTGATTTGATTCCAGGTCTATAAGTGTGATTCTTGCAGGGTGTGTGTCTAGATTTTTGTGAGTCAAAAATCTTGTGTGTTTCTTTGTTCAAATGTGTAATCTTGGTGTGTGATTTGTAAAACTTTTGAATATAGTGAAAACTAGGCTCAGGTTGTCTTGGTAAACTGGATGTAGCTCTCTGATTGAGTGAACCAATATAAAAACAATTGTGCAATTCTCTCTCTCTCATCTCACTCACTCACTTTGAATCTCTTTAAAAACTCCATAAAACCAAGCAATTTGTTCTTTGGTGTGATTTAATGCGTTCTTGTGTAATCTGAGGTGGTATACTTGTTAAAAATATTGATTAGAACAAGTCTTGTATGTAAAAGATCGTTGTTTGAGTTGAATTTGTGAATTCTGCATAAATCTCCAGTATTTTAGCCGACTGATTTATCTTTTTAATTGACTGTTTCATAGCTCAAGAACAAATTAGTCTGCTGTTTTATATTTGAATCGATTGAAAATGTATTGGTATGTTGCATTTACATCCTAACTTTCCAGTCTATTTGATTCAATTGAAAAGGTTTAAGCTTTCGAAAAAGTTTTATAAAGTCAATTCAACCCCCCCCCCCCTTCTTAGCTAAGATCACGTCTTTTGTATATTATTCTTTTATGAATATAGAAGAAAAAGTTATGAATTATGTGATTTTTCATAATTGGTTTTTAATTGTGGCTTGATCATTATGGATATTTTTTTAGTAATTACGTCTCTCAATTTTTATTAGATTATGATAAATTATTTTGTAGTCTTAAACTTTTTTTTTTAAATATATTTATACTGACTAATAATAACAAAATAAATTCTTTTTTTAAAATTGATAAGAGAAAAATTGCACGTGAAGATGAAAACAAGACAAATTCAACTTCTTTACATATTCTTAAGCATGATACTAATGATCTAATTGTTCAATTAGAGAGAACATTTGTTACAGTTTCAAAGTATTATAGGTGAGAAGTTTCATATTAATTTTTTGTAATGTAATTCAAGAAAACGTGCTCAAATATGCGAATATCCAATGAGACAAATTCAACTTCTTCACATATTCTCAAGCATGATACTAATGATCTAATTGCTCAATTAAAGAGACCATTTGTTACGAGTACTATAAGGAGTTTCATATTAATTTTTTGTAACGTTATTCAAGAAAGCGTACCCAAATATAGGAATATCCAATAAGTTAAAGAGAAGAAATTATAAGAGCTTATAATATTTAAATTGAATTCCCTACCAAATATAACTTAAAAACTATTTTTTCTAAGACAAAACATCTAAGGAGATTTTAATATAATTGGTTTAAAAAGTTTCCTTTTTGGCTAAAATATCCAAATTTGAAGAATTTATATCAGCCATGCTATAATCTTGTCAATCTTTGGAAAGAACAAGAAAGTCAAGGATATATTACTTGATTGATTGTTTAATTAATCTTATTTTAATTCTTTATGTTTCTACATTTACAACAATAAATATTTTTTGTAATGAAGATTATCAAATCAAGATTGCGAAATAAAATGGAAGATGAATTTCTTGCCAATAATATAGTTATTTATATTGAAAAAGAAATGACCGAAAATTTTAATTCTAATTTAGTTATGATGAATTAAAAAATCTGAAAAAGTAAAAAAAATCCTTTATATATATAAAATTTATTTTATAGTTAAACATATATCAAGCTATGTACTCATTCTTATGATTTGGTAATAATAATTAAATATATATATTTTACATGTATTATTTTATTCCTCCAAATCTATGGATCAAAATCCGCCAGTTTTTTTTTTTCTCTAACTAAAATTTTTACCCTAACTAAAATGTTTATAAGATAGATGGTGTTAATCAATGTTCTCAATTCAAAAATATCCTATCTAGGAATGATTTGCTATAATATAAATTTAGTTAAGTGAAGCTATAATGTTCAACTTATTGGAGAGAGAGAGAGAGAGAGAGAGAGAGAGAGAGAGAGAGAGAGAGAGAGAAATAGTTTTGGGTGTAGAATATGTAGAACGCTACATATTTTTGAAGGGAGGTAAAGGAAAATTGAAAGTAGCAATGGCAGGAGACAAGATAATTATTTATTTTTTGTGTGGCGTGGGTTGTTTTGTAGCGATGATTAATGGGCACACATGTGAACAGGTAGGTACTTGATAATTAATTACCTTTCTGCACAATGAGGGCAGTGTTTGGATTCATTCGTTGTTTTGCAGAATGACATATATATACTAACAGTTGTCATTTCATCTTTCATTTCTCGAGGATCATGCCTTTGGCTACAATACAACTTCTATAACTATCTATGTTTCTTCACACTTTTCTCCACTTTCATATTCCTATATCTCTATTATTTATACTTATCTTTATGTACCAAAACTTAAATCTGAGATTACTTCAAACACAGAATTTAATTTTCTTTATGACTTATGTTAAACATGTGTTGGAGTTATTAACTGCCTCTTGGATTCTTTATATACTTCTTTTGAAAAAAATTATCCTTTTAACAGGACATAGTTTTCAAATTGTCTATAAAATATTTTATTTATCAATTAGGTGAAGAGAATATATCAATAACTTTAAGGGTAAATCTAAAAAGTTATTCAATTTCTTTTACAAATTAAGTAATAGACTAAGGATTGGAATTCCGATAGTTCTAAGAAAATAATAAATTTACTCTAATTCTGAAAATAAATATACAAATCATTAATAAATTTAACACCCCTAATAATTAATTAATTAATTACCTTTCTTAACTCCAATAATATGATTAAGAGGTCATTGTATATGTATTACATTTTTTCTAATAAGTAAAGCCATTTATAACCTCCATGTAATTTAATGAAAATAATAAAACAAATTTAATATTTCATTTATATGGATACTTTGTTTGGTCTTTAAAGGGGTATTTATATAGAAATTTGACATTAATGACTTCGAAACCTAGGTAAGATTGGGACATCACATCTTATACAAATTTGTAACACCCATAGTAGAATTATTCTACCTCTACTGATTAAAGTATCTCATAATTGGTATTAAGCATAAAAATTACATAGCTATGCTAAATGTATTACAATATTTCTCAATAGTTTAGATAAGAAAATTTTCAAAAACATTAAATTGAATAAAAAGAAAGAGAACTTTATGCAATACAAAGAAACTAACATAAATAGCTTCCGTCATCTACACCCCTTCTAGGACTAGTTCACTATAAAATGCTAAAAATGTTGTCTTTCAAACCACTTCTCGCATTAAGAATCTTCATTGACTCACACCACTTAAGTATCTTCCTTTAGTAGAATTTGGATAACACTCCAAAGAATCCTTATTCAATAAAAAATAACACACAAGAGTGAAATACGTTCTTCCTTGAACGTCATTTTACCTTTATCACATCACAATCACATATTTGATACAACTTTCTCATCACATGTTATCATCACATTCATACTTAATATTCACATATATATCAAAGTACTTCCAATTCCATACAATTGATACATTACAATCTCTTTCTTTCATTCTAAATCGTTGTCTAATCCATTTATCATAACATTTCATATATTAATCCTCATTTACATCTAATAATTTCCCATCTCAAACATTCCACACATTACATCTTTCTTTTAATAATTAACCAACATTTAAACATCACTAACATTCTCATATAATTTTAAATCATCACACCACGTCATACATATGTATTTTACATAAATCCAAACTCATCTCATCATAACATAAATTGGCTATTATTTATTTCAAATTACATGTTAATAACTCATCATTTATTTTTTTTTATGATATTAGCATAATATTCAATTACAATATTTTCATTAAGCATATCAAAACGGTAAAAAGAATTTCTCCAACCACATATCTCTAATTAAAAATCCCAATAGTCAAAATGAAAAATCACATGTGAAGGACCTACTGTCAAAATTTTATCTCGATCCACTGGTTAATGAAGTGAGAATCCTAATTTTTCCTAAGATAACTCAGAATAGAGAACAAGGTGGTGCACGGTGGTGGGTAAGTGGTGCCCGATGCCAAAACCCTTGGAAGATATTGATGTGAGAGCACCCAAAAGCCCAAAAGTGGTGCCTAGTGCCAATAAGTTGGTGTCTTCGTTGCACCCATTGGTACTAAAGTATCGCCCAACATTGACCAAGTCAATTGCCTCCTCTTGTGTTGTTCTCTACTAAATACAACTTATAAGATTATAGTTTAAATTTTACTTAGCTTAAGAACCACCAATTTAATTAATCAAAGGTTGTAGAAAAAAATCCTCATCAATACTCTAAAGTTACAAAATTTCTAGAGGAGAACCTCATTTAATTCAGAAATTCACACAAAAAAAGTTTACCCCAAAGCATCAATACAATTCTGTTCTGGTTCAGAGAAAATACTAGATAATTCTTCACCAAAACAAAAAGAAAGTTTTTGTGACTTGCTTAGGCCAAAAAAACTCTCGTCCCTTGACCATGGGAGTAACCTTCTTATTTATATCATAATCAGTTACAAAATATTAAATCCTAGATATACAAAATAAAATAATAATAAAAAGGAAATTATCTTCTACTCCTAACATATCTCTAAATATAATAACAACCTCACAAAAAATGAAATTATCTTCTGCTCCTAAAATATCTCTAAATATAATAACAACCTCATTAACTCCTACAAACATCACCAAGCACAGAACTAACGGGATTAGTATTCTCCCTCGGTGCCTTACCGACCCGATACCAAAACCCACTTGTCCTCTCGGTCTGTAACCGACTCAATCCTCTGGTCTAGTACATAGCTCTCCAAATTCTGCACGATCTCGCCCTTAAAATGAGGAGAGCAGAATTTGTCTTGTCAATACTGCCCTTCACCACTTCTCGTAAAATCATCATTACTCCCTGCATTTACGCCTCCACGTGTAACCTATCTACCGTTACTCCCTGCATTTACGCCTCCACGTGTAACCTATCTAACGGTTACCTTTTCACTCCCCTTTTTGAATACCAAACGACGCTCGTTTCCCCCTTTCAATTCACACCATTAACTATCCCCTCACCTCTCACATTCGTCACACTCTAGCTTTTCGACTCCCCAACGTCTTGCTCAACTGCCATTTCCTTCTTCCAGGTATTTCTTCTTTTCCCGTTCAAATTCTACACCTGCACTTTCTTGCTTTCTGTACTTACTTCTTATACATTATCTCTGTTTTCTGCGCTGTGTTTTAGCTTGCACTTGTTTTTCCCTTCTTTGATCACCCCTAACTTATTTTGAGAAAACTTTTCCCTCGACATACCTTCAATCGCCCTCCATGAATGATCACTATAATGCCCTCTATTCCTGGGCCCCTCAGGCCTTGCGGAGGGAAACCTCAACCATGACTACCCTTACTAGGGTTAGAGCTTTTAGACGCCACCAAACTTTGTGTAAAAGCAATGAATCTGATGTAACCGTAATCGCCTGCGAGGGTGATGAACCTATCTGTAGGGATGGCAATTTATTCCCTATTTCCCCTCAAAAATTTACCTTTATGTATGTCACCTTATTTGAAAAACTAGGTTTACGTCTTCCTTTTAACACCTTCGAGAAAGAACTCCTCACTATCCTGAATGTCTCTCCTTGTCAACTTCACCCTAACAGCTGGGCCTTCATTCGCGCCTTTCAAATTTTATGCACCCATTTCGGTATTACCCCCTCAAGCAACATGTTTCTCTATTTCTTCGAGTTACGAGCCCCTCACAAACAACTACTAGCATCCCTCAGTGGAGTTAGTGGCCGAGCCCTCCTAACCCTATACAACTCTTCTTACAAGGGTTTCAAAGGTATCTTCATAAAGATAGTCGCCCCCGGCCACAGCCCTTCCCTTCTAGAGGGCTTCCCCTTGTATTGGTGCCAATCACCTAACCTTCAATCCCCTCGGCAATTAGAAGGCCTGGATCCCTCTGAGAAAAAAGACTGCCTGATGCTGGAACAACTGGATGTTATTTTTGATACCCGAAAACTATTAGAGCTGGAATTCTGAGTGGTGGATCTAAAATTCCACATCGGTACTTACTTTACAACCGTCCTCTTATTATAACATGCTTAATACTGACTCTCTCCTTTTAACCGACTCTACTTATTTTTGCAGAGAACCTGATGGCGATGTCCCACGAAGATATGCTAAGACGAGCTCGCCAACTTAAAAAACAAAAAACCTCCACCCCTGGCGTAAGTCCTTCAGCTCCCCCTCCCCGTATTGAACTCCACGAAGAAACATCCGAGCCTGACCTCGAACCCCTAACCAGAAAATTCAGAGCCCGAGTTAAAAAGGTCCTCGAAACCACCTCCCAACATTCAACCTCCCAAACTCAATTGGCTCCCTCCATACCGCAGATGATACTAAGCTAAGCTTCTGGCATCCCCAATTCCTTCATTCCCAACATAGTCGGAAACACAACTACCTCCGCCACGACATCAGCCTGCTAAGAACGCAAGACCTTCAAACTCTTCATGAAAGCATCTTGGCTGATCTCCACAAGGCTAACCCGTTTAATTCGCCAACCCATGGTGGGCCTGGCCGGGTTCAAATTTTTTTTGGCTCGTTAAAAAGTGAGCCAGGTTGAGTTGGCTCACGAAATCATCAACCCGTGGTGGGTCGAGCCGGGTCGGGCTGGGTTACCCGTTTTGACAGCTCTATGTAAAAGTGTATAAAATAAAAAGTCGAAAAGTAAAATGACACACCAAAGTCACTGTTATTAACTTAATGCCACTTTCCTTTAACTTTTAGTACCTTTTCTTTTAGTTGAAGGTAGTTCTTGTGAACCTATGAACCTGTAATATGCCTTAAATTTATTTTGATTTTAATCAAAAATTATAATTTAGTTTTTTTTTAGGATTGAAGAAAAAAATTGCAATTTTTTTAATTAAGTGAATCAACCCGTTTAACCCACCAACCCATGATGGGCCGGGTCGGGTTCGAATTTTTTAGGCTCGCTAATCAATGAGTCAAGTTAGGTTGGCTCACTATGTGATCAATCCATAATGGACCGAACTAGGTCAGACCGAGTGGCCTTTTTTGACAGCTGTGAGGGGCCAATGTAATTTTGAAGTTTTTTTATAATTTTTATCTTTTTAATTAAATATAGAAAATAATCATTCATATAATGAGGAGTAAAAGCAACATTAGCGGGTATTAAATAATTGTTCTTGATCATGGTATTATGTTTCTTTTGGAGGAAGCACTTTTGATATTCAAGGACAAATGTTCTTCAAGAAGGAGGAAATGAGATGATCATGAGGGACAATGTAATTTTGAATTTTTTTTATAATTTTTATTTTCTTAATTAAATATAGAAAATAATCATTATGAGTAAAAACAACATTAATGGATATTAAATAATAGTTATTAAGAATTAATATGAAATTTAAAGAGTTTTGCTTAATTCTGACATAACAACAATGATTAACCCTATGACTTGTCATTTACTTTCTTGTCCCAAAGTGAACATTAGAAGGATCCCATGGTTCCTTGTCAAACCAAAAAATTGGTCTACTTTTATAAAAAATAATATATTAAACACAAATATTTAAAATTAAGAAATAGCACTAGTGCGGGAGAGAGTTTTTGCCACGATTATTTTAGTCTTTTGGCCTCGATTTAAGACCCGAGGCATATATTATAGAGATAAAAAATGTTACCTTTGTGCCTCGGTTTACACCTGAGGCATATTCAATCATTACTGCCTTGGTTCTAAAATAACCAAGGCCTAATATAGACATTAAAAATAAAAATAAAAATTAAAACAACCCAACCTTTCTGCCTGAGTTCCATTATCAGATTCAATGTCTATTACACATAAACACTCACGCACGCAAAGCACAAAAACAGTGGCCATTTTAGAACCCTTTTTTCACCATTATCTCATCTTCATCTTCCCGACCACCATCGTCTCCCTTTTACAATCATTCATAATCATTCAATCTCTAACACCAGTCGTGCATAACCAACACAGAATCCCCAAACCCACTGCTCCTTTACACTTCAACCTGCATACAGAAAATACACCCAAACACCATACTCACTCCAACCCGCACCTCAATTCATTCACACATACTTTGTTGTATTAAATCACAAAGAAAAAGAGGAAGAAAAAGGTTGGACGGCTAAAGAAACAAAGGAGAAATAATCGCCGCGGGCGAGTCGGAACTTCGAATGGAGGATGATGGCGTCGGAACTTCGAACGAAGATGACAATGAAGGCGAACGAGAGGCGACAAGCAACACCGACGAACCAGAGTCCCTCGCTGGGTGTGGCGGCGTGCGTTTGTCGTCTGTGGTGCAGCGACGAGCAGCACCGGCGAACCAGAGTCCCTCTGCTTCCGCCATGTCTCCACGGCGTCGGTGTGCACGATGGTGGTGGCGTGTCAGATGGCCAGCGACGCTTTCGCAGCGTCCCTCATTGAAAGATCTTACCTTTGAGATTGGATGTTCGATCTGAGATGTTGGAGAGAAAGAAAGTTTGAAACTTTGGAAATGATTGGGTTTGATTTTGGAGATGGAGAGAAAGAAAGTTTGAAGTGTTAGAGAAAATGAGGAAGAATGCGGTGCAGAGAGGAAGACGAGGATTGTGGTTGATTTTAGTTTATTTAACCTAAACTTTCCACCTTCCTGCAGTGCAAATAAAATCGAAGCAGTGTGAAGTTTATGCCTCGAGTCTTAAACAACCGAGACAAAACCCTTTTCGTTTAATTGAAAAATTAAAAATGACGGGAGAATTAAAAATTTTGGCAGACATTAGGCCTCGGGTTTGAGTGAACCGAGGCATAATGTAAGTTTTTGCCTCGGGTATTGAAATAACTGAGACATTAAAGGTTGTAAAAATTTCAAAATTGTCACCGCGTGTTTATACTTCTCGTTTGCTGTACAACCGAGACATAAAGGGCGAGTTAAAAAGTCAAAATTGTAGTAGTGTAGTGGCTAAAAATTTAGACCTTTAATTATACATTAAAAAAATTAGTTTATAATGTTACTTTTTATTAAAAATAGTTATCTTAAATATATTAAAAGGGAGACTAAAATATTGCCACAAAATTAACAAATAACATTTTTATGACCATTAACCACTAAAATATAATTTTTATTCATATTATAAGTTTTTATTAATAATAAAAGTTATTTTAAAGAAAATTATTGCATTAGTTAGGTATGGATATGTATAATAGCCAATTTTTTTTAATTGCATATAGAGACGGGATATGTATGTACATATCTCCTATTAAAGGATAACAATTATGTAGCCTAAAAGAGCTTTTATATATATATATATATATATATATATATATATATATATATATATATATATATATATATATATATATATAATTGTTTGTGTTATTAGTTTCATAACCCTTCTTATTTTTTTTGTTTTGTTTACATATGAATGTTTGATTGTTAATTTCAAATGTTCAATCACATAAACACTTTATTTAATATGCAATATTACAAATCTTATCTTCTTTATTCTCTTTTATTTTTACTTTTCGTTTCATTTGAAAAACTTTTTTTTTCTAAAATAATTTTTATTATCTCTCAACGATTCAACTAATTTGATATGTGAAAATTTTTCTTAGATTTATAAGCTATGGTTCATCTTATCATATCCTTAATTATATATTTATTTTTCTCTGTGTGATTATGTGCAATAATATATCAAATTGTTTCTAATACAAACATTTGATCATTTTTACTATTTTTTATTCGTTGTTTATTTTGATCGTGTAGAATATTAATTCACTACAAAAAAAAAAAATTGATGATTACCCACATACAGATTTGGATCCATAGATAAATTAGAATTTACATATGGTTATTATCTACAAATCAATACATGTATGTAAAATAAAGTTACATATGGATTATTTGATATGTAATATAGGGATATTTCATGAAGGATATTTTTCGTATGTAACAATGTATGAATCTGTGGGTGAATAAAGACATGCATTACTTACGAACTTTTAAAAAAAATAATGAAAAATTAAATTTGGAAAACATTTTCTTTCAGCACTCACAACTTCTCCTTTCTCGTGCTCACTCCACAATAATTATTTTCATGCCCTCACTCCCCACAATGTCGTCTCTTTGCTTAATCACACCATTCGTGCACTATAATTGGAGTTCAATCGAAGTTCAGTTGAAGAAGATGAAGGTTGGTTGACATTGTTGATAATGTAGGTATTATTCATTGTGTAGAGGTACGTGAATTGAACCTAATTTTAGTTTCGAAGAATGTGCTTATATTGAACAAAGTTGATGTTTGTCATTTGAATCCAGTTCGAATTACCCAACGCTACGTACGAATTAATTCGTATGTAATTTTCTACGAATTAATTCGTATGTAATTTTCTGCGAAATAATTCATGTAATTTTTTGTGGAATTCATTATCTACTATAATTTCGTATGTAACATTATCTATAAAATTTATTTTGTATGCAAATTTACTTATGCTTGTTTTACATATATGATTTTTTTTTTTGTATGTAATTTGTGTGTAAGATCCAATTACCTATGGATTTTATACTTTACATTCGGATTTTGTTTGTGAAAAAAGGTCAATTTTTTTTTATAGTAAATGATGTTTTATATAATTATTTTTATTTTTCAACTTATTCTCATAAGTATAATTTTAGCCCTATTATTGTATAAATATATTTTATTTATTATATTATAATAATTTAATATCATTGTCATGAATATTGTCTATGTCCATCTAACATGGATTGAAGTTCAACAAATAAAAGATTTATGCTAAATTTAAAGTATTATTATTTTTAGTGTAATCTTTTTCATTGTATAATTTCATTCAAGTGTTATAATATAATATTTATCAGTGTACAAAAACAAAAGGATTTTGTTAGAATTTAGAGAAAGAAAGGAAACAAACATTTAAAACATTTTTAAACTTGAATGTTTGTTTTTTTTTTCTTTATAATTTTTTAAAAACATTTTTTTTAACTTTAACAACATTGTTTAATTAATTTTTTGTAAAATTAATAAATATTTAGGTTGTAATGAAATTTTATTTTCTAAAATTGTCTAATATTTTATATAATTCTTTCACTTTTATCAAATTGTTATCTAATACTTTAATTTGAAATTTTTACAATTATAATTTTTTTTTCTAAATATTTGACATTAAAGAAATAATATGTCTTTTTGATATTGAATATGTTTGGTAATATATCATGTTTTCTTTGTCGTGTTTAATAAAAAATATTTAATTGCTTTTGAAAAAAATAAAAAAGTAGGTACGAACACAAATATGTCCATTACTAATAAAAATGAGTACGAAATAAACATTTTATATCCGTTGGATATAAGTATGGAAATAAAGATGTATATTTTCTTTAAGAATGAATATAAGATAATGAAACTCATCTTTACCGCGTCTCGTTGTGATCCCTAATTCACATGTTATAATATTTGTTTTAATCAACCGTGTTGTATTGCTATTGCACTTTTATATTTGGAGTAGATCTAGGAAAGCTCTTCAAATAAAACATCTACATTAGATTATGCTTTATTGGGTTGAGTCAAAGTTAATGCTTGTCATAAAAGGTAATCTTAATTAAATTGTTAGTAAAGGAATTTTCGGGAACAATAGAAGTAAATATTTTGAGAGTTTCTCAACTTACTCTACAATACCTTAATTATATTCTAAATTGTACAATTTTTGCTAAGAAGATTTCCAAAGATAGGTTGGAGTGTGATTTTATCTTGGTGTGTCAAGCCTTTAGTATTTCTACCATTGTGCCTCGACTTCTTAAAGATTGTTGAGAAAATGTTTTTGAAAGATTGTATAACATTAAGTTTGAGGTTTCACACATTTTTCATCAAGGTAATATGGGTGCTTATTTACTTGCTAATATAGAAGTAAAGAGTAAGTTATGATTTTTTTTTTGGTTTGTATCTTTACCCTTTGGTTTATTTTCTTAGAAACAACAGAATCTAGGTTTTGGTGATAACCTTTTTTCTAGTATGAGTTTGCTTTGTCCCTATGTTTCTTTGTACCGTTTTTTCACTTGTTTCACGGATGGTGATATATGATGGGAACGAATTGTTGAGATTTGAAAGTGTGAAGCTTAATTAGTTGTAATGTTTATGATGATTTTATAGAAAAATAATTAATAAAATGGTAGGTTGATATGTTACTGTTGGAGAAAAGCAGTAACATTTAGGTGATAAATAAATGAAAAAAAAGAAGGGCACGTGCGGAATGAGGAATGAAATGTTTAGTGAAATAAAAAAATGGATATGAATTGTTGTGGACTTAACGCGGAGAAGAGAGGGAATCTGCACGTGACAGAGGGAATGGATTATAGAGATGCATGGGGTTGGATTGGAATTGGCAGTAGCGGAAGAAGGCACGAAGGGATTCCATTCCATCATAAGCATCGATAACTGCGAAGGATGCGTCAAACGTTGTTTAGCTGTCAATCCCTCCAAACCCCTCTCACGGGGCTCCCATTCATTCCTCTCCACTCTTTTCTCCTAAATACCCTTTCCCACAACAAAACTTAATATTAAACATTTCTTTGCCCCCAATTCTATGCAAAACTTTCATCTCTTCTACCTTCCTCAAGTCAAAATATATATCTTACATAAATATAGAATAGATAAAATAAATCCCAAGATAGATTTTTTTTAAAAATGAAATCTTATTAGAACTATTCAGTTCACCTTTTGAAACCATATCGATGTGATAAAATAGAATGAATTGAAACAGTATTTTGTAAATATATAATTATTTTGAATAAATTCACTATTTTTTTTTATCATTTGAAAAAAGCAAGATGTTTCTTTTGTTCTAAAACAAAAGATCCAATAAATAAAAAATTTTAAAATTATCTTGATATTATTACACTAAAAGGTGAAATTTAAATCTAACTCAATTCTATAAAATCGGTTTATAATATAAAATGTGAAATGAAGTGGTAGATCTAGGTTGATTTTACAGAATGAGCTCTTGGTAGAAAGGACAGAAACATAAAGGAAAAATATCTACAAAGCAATTAATTCCATGTTACTTAGAGTGAAATCAAGCAATTGAAGGTGAATATGAATGTAACATAATCATGAATTTTTTTGTGAAAAGGGTGAACAAAATAGTGAGTAAACTAGTTACTCTTAATAATTTCGTACAATGTGAGACTCCTATGTCTTGCTCTATGACTTTCGTCATATTAATTAACCTAGCTAGCCTCTTGATTTCAACGCATGTTTGGGGGAGTTTTTCCTTTTCTCTCCATGTTTATGTGAGACATTGGTAGTTTAAACAAATATACAAAGCAGTCCTTAAAAAGGAAAAGAGAAAAAAATGAGTTATAAGAAAGTTTACGAATGAGGCACTGACATTTGCATTTAGGTGTTTATGATTAGTGACACCATAATACTTTGGCTTTATATACTTGTCTAAGTCCTTGGGACTAGAATCTTGAATAGGATGTATCATAAAGGAAGATCAATAACAACAACAACAACTGTGGAAAAGAAAACAGAAAAAAATGAAAAGAAAAACTACATTGTGTTCTCGTGCATGTTTCTAAACATGATGTATATAGGTTATCACTCTTCAAATATTCTACCAATTTGCATTTGTACATAAATTATTATTTGGGTAACACTTGGTATATATTAATTTCTTGAAAAAAAAAACCTCTATATATATGGTAAGGCCAATTTCGTAATTGAGTTTTCAAAAGCATAATTTGTTGTGGGGGATATGTAGGTAGTCGTGAGGGAAACAAACAAGAGATCAGAAATATTATTTACACCAACCTTCCTATATAAAAAAAAGAACAGCCCCTAAGCCTCAGAGGGTAAAGGAAAGGCATCAAGAAAGCAAAACCCAAAATCAATCAGAAGAAAGTTGCAAGAATCATGGATTCTAGGAGGCGTAGAAATATGCAACGCAGGTTGCAAGAACTTCGAAGGGTCACAAACTCCAGCGCTGTAATTCATTATTCACTCTTCACACTCATTATAATATATACATGATGCATGTTAACTTTGGCAATTGCTTCCTTCAATGCTTAAATCAAGAACCTCATTAGTTTTCACTTGTTTTTGGTTAATCTTGCAGGTTAACAAAGCCTCAATTATTGTGGATGCCACAAGATACATAGAGGAGCTCAAGCAAAAAGTCGATGGATTGAACTCTGAGCTTGGAACCGCTGAATCATCAATCTCCCAAGGCGAATTACCCATGGTACTTACATACAAATATATACATATATGTATATAGAGAAAAAAAAAATCTTATTGAAGAGGACTAAAAGGATATTGCATCCTTTAAATACATCAGTTACATGAGTTATATTCTGTTTTTTCTCAGACTATATAATTTTTGTATATATCTGCAAAAATTTCACAGGTCACCGTAGAAACCCTAGAAAGGGGTTTCCTTATTAATGTGTTTTCAGAAAGGAATTGCCCCGGCATGCTTGCGGCGATTCTGGACGCGTTTGAAGAACTGGGACTTGATGTTCTTGATGCTAGGGTTTCTTGTGAAGACACTTTCCAGCTTGAAGCTGTTGGAGGAGAAGTAAGAAAATTAATTCTTTTTTTTTTTTTTATCTTAGTATATATTTGTTCTTCTTTAATAGTTTAAATCATATAAATGATGATTTGTGAATTTGATAGTGTTCATTTTTCTTTGAGTTTTGTTCCTTTCTGAATGAACAACCAGTTTACAGTTCATGGTTTGGCTAATGCGAGAACTGCAATATTAACATCACCTGTGAAACTTATAAAATAGTTCAGAAAAAGGGAAAGAAAAAAAAAAAATCACGCATGAGTTGTAAAATTTTGGTTTGAGCGACATACCTAAAATTCTAGCTTCAAAGTCCAAAGTACTGACATAATAATGAGTGTGGCTCCCATGTGTGGATTCGTTTAACCGTGTTGTGTTGTGTAGCTGCATGGGCCTTGTATCAGCCAATAAAGCAAGAATAACGATACTATTATAGATAAATTTTAAATGAAAAATTATACAATTTTAAGACGGATAAGAAGAAGAAACAGCAGCATTAGATAAGATAAGTGATGTGATGGAAAAAGATAAAAAAAAAATAAATCGAAAAAACATTATTAGAGGTGTTCCATTCCTCGTGAAACATAAACATAGACAGCTACATAATATTATCCATGTTTTGTGATGTAGTTACCCTGTTGATTTTGATGCCTTGTAAGACTGGAAAAAACATTTTGGTTTTGCAGAGTGAAGAGAACGAAAGTATCGATGCACAAGTGGTGAAGCAAGCAGTGATGCAAGCAATCCAAAACATGGATTAATGAAAGGGAAATTGTTGTAAGAAGAAGAAAGTAGCATGGTGTTTCTGAAAATCTTTGTATTAAATATTAAAAGTTACGTATCCTAGTGAGAGAGTTGAAGTTTGATACTATATTCTGCCAAAATGTAAAGTACCTCTCAATGACCCTTACATGTGATGTGGCTTCTTCGTTTGTAGTAGGAAAGAACAAATGGACAGGGATCGTCCAGGTTAATTGGTGTTTTAATTAGAATTCAAGGAGTTTGGAAGAAAGAAAGAAAAATATAATATTCTTTTTTGGGTTTCCAAGAAACACACCTTTGTCAATTTATGCTTATTAAAGTCTATTTAAGTTCTAATCTTCAATAGTTTTATGCTTGGTGCATTTTAGTTTGGGTATATAGTTAACCGGAAAATAACAAAACATACCAATTTAAAATTAAAGGTTGAATATGAAGGTCTTTTCAAAGCTTATTTAAATTTTGGCAACCTATAAAGAGTTGACACGATATTTCAAAATGTAATATCCTTAAATATTACATGGTTGTTTCTTTTTTCTTTTTTTTTTTAATGGGGCTGTAATGTTTGAAATTATTCATAATTTATTCATGACATACCCGTGTGTAATGCTATTTTATATACTATAATAATGCATTAGTCTAAGGAATTAAAATATTTGATGTTTGAATCCTTGTAATTCAAATATAAGGTGTTTTCCATAATAATAGTAAACAGCTGTTCGAAATATACGTTAGGAAAACATAATGAGAGAAATGCGGCAACGGAATTTTGTGACATATATATAATATATATATATATATATATATATATATATATATATATATATATATATATATATATATATATATATATATATATATATATATAATTGAAAGTTATTGTCATTATATTACCGATTTATATAATTCCGATGTGAGAGATTTTGATTTTCTCAAGTTTTCATTGCATTATAGGATCTCCCAATTTTCTTTTCATGCATAATTGAGTTTAGTTCTTGTTTCATGTTTGAAAATGAACAAAAGGTGTTCAGTTTTTGACTATTTTATTCTTTTATTCTTATGTAAACTAATTACTTTAAATTGAGAATAGTATTTATTACAAAAATAATTACGGTAATTTAATCACAAGTATTTTTTTTTTCTGTTCGTACATTATCTTTATTATTCTATATTTATTTATTTTTTATTTATGAATCGTGTGCGGTAAAAGAAATGGAGAAAACAGAGCATAGATATTATTGTAGAAAAGTATGATGTAAACATAAAAGAAGACAACTAAAACAAAGATGTTAATTATACTAATTTAGCTCTTAAGTTAGGCTATATCGAATCTTTATCGTGTATAAGATGATTATCAGAAAACACAGCAATTACACATATATTCTTCATTCTTAACTCTCTAAATACTTTCCGACTATTATTTTTCTCAAACTTCTACATGTAGTACATTCATCTCAATAGCTTTTTAAAATTTAATGAAAAAGGTTTTAAATTATAACATAAACATTTAATCAAAAAATATTCTTATTATAATTTTTACAAGATTTTTTTTTTATTGTGGTAGAAATAAACTTCTATGTCTTATAACAATTACAGATGAAGCGGTTTTATCAATCAACAAAAAAGAGATAGGAAAAACGTAGAAATATAAACACTTGAGAGGAAAAATATAAATATAACATTTAGACCTCAAATTATTTTAATCACCATAGTAGCAAACTTTAATTATCTTTTACCTCATAGAGTAGAAGAAGAGGACAAGAGCAAAGAGAAGAAAATGTAAGAAATTCCTAGTCATCACAAGAGTGATAGACTGACTATAAGGACAAAAGTTTTCAAAAGGTTTTTTAAAGGTGGACCTAAAACATAATAAAAATAGAAGGGTATTAATGAAGGCCCACAATATCAAATAAAAAATGTTCCCAACTAGGCCCAAAATAAATAACTAAACGTTAATTTATTAAAAATATATATTCACAAATATATATTATAATAGTAAATAAAATTAATTATGTAATCAAATGTATATATGAATATATTTTGATCTTGTTACCAAGGTCTAAGCGTCTTTGGTGGATGTAATTATGAGGGGGCAATTTAAATTTTTGTAAGCCATCTATGATTTAAAATATTACCAACGAACCCAGAATCATGTAGTGAAAACAAGGAAATTGCAAAAGTTAATGAATTTTCAAAGAAGGAAAAAAAACAGAAACACATAGTTGCCATTATTAATGAAACCAAACAACATGGACAAATTTCAGTGAACACAGTAACATAACTGGAACAAAGTTTGAAGTTACTACACAATGATACAAAGAACACTCTCATAAGTGTTCATCACCCTTTGATTTATTTAGTTCTACGACACAGTCATATATAATACATATACCTTCCAATTTTTTTTTTCTTCTCCGGATCAATTAGCCATCACCTGATCCTGCAATATTGTGCAACCTATTAAACATCAAGTAAAATAACTAAAGAATTTAAACTGATATTACTATCTAACTCAGTTGATGGTAATAAGAGAAAGTAAAAATAGAAAATAAATGAAAGATTCATTACTCTAAATGTATTGAATGTTTTATATTCACTGTGAGTCAATTTCGTTAAGCAAAGGGATGAATTGGAACTTTTATAAAAACATAATTCACTGTGACGCTTGCAGGTTTTGACAAGTCTGCGACGTGGGTGTGGACACAAGCCACCATATGGTCCACGTCCTTTTGTTTATTCTTTGTGAAACTCTCACTTTATCTCCTTTCACTGCATTTTGATTTCCCCATTTGCGAGCCACCACCATACCAACCGGCCACCGAGTGAACTAGCAGCCATTAAACCAGAAAACCGTTGAACCAAATTGATGTTAAACCTACTGTCAATTTGACATATATCCCATGGATCATACTCAACGCATTCTTAAATAAATTATCCTTCTAAATAAATGGGTTAAAAAAGTCTCACTATCCTAAGCTCCTTCTTAAAGAGGGTTAGAGGATGGTTAAAGTGGATTTGACCTTATTACAAGACTAATAAAATATTAAACATTTTTCCTAATAACACAAGTCTTCACAATATTTTAAATTATAAATTGAGCTTCAAATATTTTACCTTAATTATAAATTTGGTTTTCATTTAATTTTTATTATTTGCAATTTAATATAAAAGTTAGTCCCCAACCCAACTTGTATGCCTGGGCCAAACCATCTCAACTTAACATGGGTACAAACTTGCATTACAAGAAAATTGTGATTATCTACTGATACTTACATACAAATTTAAATTTGTAGGTAAATTAAATATTATGTACGGATTTTATCTACGGATATATAATATTAATTTATGTATGGATTTTTTCATAGATAACGTAAAAAAAAATACCTACTGATTTTACATACGGATTCAGAATAAATAATTATTAAAAATTAAACTCCAAAATAACACTCTGAACTAAGTCACTCAAATATTCTTCCACCGGCGCTCACTCTCAAACATTTTGTCCTACTTACTGAATCTCACTCAAACATATAAATGTGATATTCTCTTACCATTTTGCATATTAAAACGATGCTTAAAATATTTTTCAGTACCCAAATACTGAACAAGGAAATCATGTGCATGGCAATCAACAAATGGATTAAGATGATGAAGAACAACATAATTCATCTTCTCTTTATTAGTGTTAGGGAAATTTAGACTTATGTTAGGAAATCTTTCTTAGATATATTATCACAAGACTTTTTTTATTTAAATGGTTGGATTTTGTAATTTTTGGATTCTTTTACATTGTTTAACCTAGG
Organism: Vigna unguiculata; assembly: GCF_037176805.1. Classification (NCBI taxonomy): domain Eukaryota; kingdom Viridiplantae; phylum Streptophyta; class Magnoliopsida; order Fabales; family Fabaceae; genus Vigna; species Vigna unguiculata. Next base: position 40,644,040 of record NC_140801.1, read on the forward strand.
TACGAATGTTGTATGTTTAAAATACCTTTTTAATGAATGATTCTTATATATTTATAAATTTTCTTAATGTAACAAAACTTTTGTGATGAATTTCAATGTCCATGATTGCAAAAATGTTGCAGGGAAAAACTACTGCCACGAAACCTAATGGATAAATTACCTACGGATTTATTGGTAGGTAATTATCTATGGATTTATTGGTAGATAATTATCTACGAATTTATCGGTAGGTAATTACCTACGGATATATCCATAGATAATTATCTACGGATAAATCTGTTGGTAAGTTAGTTACGACTATTTTACCTACAAATTTTTGTTCGTAGATAATATGTAGGTAAAATTGTTTTACCTACAAATTTTAAGGATTACATACGAATTATGGTTGTAGATAATAACATTTTTTTCTTGTAGTGTTGTTTGATATGAACTTGGTTCAACATTGACCCAATGCGGGTCCAACTTAACTCAGCCCAATATTGATATGACTCAACTTGTCCAAATGTGAATCTAACTCAACTCAAGAAAATGTGAGTTCAACTCAACTAGCCTTAAGATGGTCCAAATCGATTTAGTCTTATGAGGGCCCACATCAGTATGAGTGACTCGATTTGACTTGGCTCGACTCTACTTGACCAAACATTGACACAACTTTACTCCACCCGACCTAACCCAAGGTGAGTCTATAATTCAACAAAGTATGAGGTGTGGCTTCACATGACTCGACAAGAGATGGGTCTGACTAGACTTAACATGAGTGGACTTAACTCAACTCGGCCCAAGGTGGGTCTTGCTTGACTCGTGCAAAGGTGGGCCTAACATGAATTGACCAAAGGTTGGTCTGACATGACTTGGCCAAAGGTAGGCTTAACTCAACTTAGCATGAAGTGGACTTGACGCTATTTGGCCCAAGTTAGTCATTAACTGACTAACCAAAGGTGGGTTTGACTTGACTCAGTCTCAGGTGGACCTAACTCTACTATACCAAAGTTAAAGCCAACCTAACTCAGCCTGAGGTGGACCCAAACTAAGTCAACCCAAGGTGGGCCCAAATTAATTCATCTCGTGGTGGGCCTAATGTTAAACGACCCGAGGTTAGCTTGAACTAACTTGGACTGAGGTGCCTTTGAACTAACTCGACCCTAGGTAGGTCAAAGAGGACTCAACTAGAGGTGGGCATAACTCTAAACAACATAATATGGGTCTATCACAACTAAGCTAAGCGTGGGTCTGACTTGATTTGACTCAACTTAGCCTGATGCAGGCCCAACTTACCTCAACCTAAGGTGAGTTTGACTTTACTCAACTTAAGGTGTGCCTAACTATATTGAGCCAAGGGTGGACTCAACTCAATTGAGTTGGAATTAGGTTTGAATCGACTTGGCAAGAGATAAGCCTAACTCAATAAAGCTTGAGGTAAACTAGATTTGGTTCGGCTTGACATGAGCCTGATGTGAGCTTAACTTGACTCGATCTAACGTGGAAGTGACTCTACTTGGACTGATGTGAATCCAAAGTGACTTAACTCAACTTGATTGAGCTCAAGTGGCCATACTTAACTCAATATAAAGTGCTCCCGACTTGCCTCAACCCTATGAGGACCCTACTTGACTCGACTCAACCATATGTGGACCCGACCCGACTTGACCTACCCATTTTGTGGGCCTAACTCGACTCCACAAAATTTGGGCTCGACTTGACTATGTCCATTGTGAGCTCAATTCAACTCAGCATAATGCAGACTTTATCAACTTTTGTTTGAACTGTACGTAGCCTGACTTGGACCCAATCCAAATGACCTACCTGAATTGGGTTTAACCTGAAGTTAAACTCATTTTCATAAATCGGTTCATGGGACTTTTGTTATTATTTTGGCCTTATAAAATCTTTTTCTATGAACTTTTCAATGTTGTGAACTTTTTGGATGCCAATCCATGGGGGTTACGACCAAACCCTATAGATTAGGCGAAATTGAAAGTTTGCCCTTAATAATGCTTGTTCCACAGTAATTTTTTATAAGTAAATATTTATATTAGTCTTTAAAAAGTGATTGTGTACGTTAATTGATCTTTGAATAAAAATTGTTATATAAATGAATGTTTGAAATATGAATTTATAGTATTTAAATCTAGTCGATTCTTGATAAGTAAATATAATTTTTTTCCTTATATTTGATATGAAACCATTCATGTATAAGGAAAACATGAAAAAATTATTCTTGTACAATAATCTTTTGTATATATTCAAGTATTTACACATTCTTACATAATACTCTTTTGTATAACTATCATCAGATGTGATATAACTCATTTAGATAATCTAATAAAACACATTGAATTTAAAATGTAAATACAATTAACTTACTAAATTGAATTAGTTTTTTTATCCAAATTAAATCTACTTTATATTTAAGTTTTTATATTATATTTAAATTTAATTTTAGAATTGATTTAAGTTAAACTCAACCCTACAAATTCAATTTGATGTAGGTGAAGTTTTACCAACGCAATCAATGGGATTAACTCGATCAAACTCTATTTAATATGGACTTGGTCTGATCCAACCTAAGTGAAGCAGGCTTAACCTAATCAAACCTAACCTATATTTTGGCTTAGGCCAGGCTTAACCTAGTCTAACATGGGCTTAACCTGACTCTAGCCAATCTAAGACTATCTTGACCTAACTTAATCCCAACTTAACCTAACGTTGGCCCAACTAGGCAAACATAACCCTAACCAAACCTAACATATATATATATATATATATGTGTGTGTGTGTGTGTGTGTGTGTGTGTATGTGTGTGTGTGTGTGGCGTGTGTGTGTGTGAGCCTAGTTCAATCAAGTATTATTTGGGTTCAATCTGACCCAGTTCGACCTTGCATGACTTTAATCTAACCCTACTTTTCTTGACCTTGACTTAACCCAATCTACGTTAGAGTTGACTCGACCTAATTTGAGCGTGGATTCACTTGACCTGATGTGGAAATAGATTGACTTAATCTTTTAACTAGGGCTTGATCAAATTCACCATATTTGAGCTTGACTCATCTTGACTCGACTGAACTCCCACCCTTCTTGGGTTTGGCCCAACTTAGGGTAGCGTTTAACTCCCTTGACTTAGCCTGGCATGGACATGGGTCAAGTCAACTTGGCTTAGGCTCATCCAGATTTTGTCTGACATAGACTTGGGCTAACTTGTAAAGACCTAATCCATATCCACATTATCATTACTTGAGCCTAGGTTGGCTCGTCTTAATTGAAACCAAACTCGACTTGACTAAGGCTTTGACCAAATAATGCTAACTTAGGCTCGGGTAAATTCAACCTGTTATGTATTCACCCCAACTTGTCCTACTATGGACCTAGGCTGAATCAGTCAAACTACAACCTGAGTTGATTCAACTTAAAGTACAAGTACAATGACTTAGCCCAGCATGGACTAAGGTTAACTCTAGCTAACTTAAACGCATTTTAAAATGGCCTTACCTAAGCCAACTCAGCCTAACTTAGGCCTGAACGGATTCATGTCAATGTGGAATCTGACCAACTCATTCTGACCCAAGTTTTCCTAATTTAGCTTAATGTGGAATTGAGTTGCCCCAACTTGGCGTGCGTTCGAGCTTACTAAACCTAACATGAGCCATGCTTTACTAAACGCGATTTAGGCTTATCTTAGCTTAAGCTAGGTCCAATTGACTAGGCCAAACTTGGGTTTAGCTTGATTTGAAATGACATGGCTCTTTCCAAACTCAGCCTAACCAAGTCCCAAGGCAACCTTAAAGTGCTAGCAATGACTTGGTTCAATCTTGACCACAACAAACTTGACTCAAACTAAGCCTATATTAACTCGAGCTAACTTGACCTAGCTCATTTCAACTTGATATAGGTCTAACTTTTCAACCTAACTTAGCTCAACTTATGTCTCACCCAACTTGGCTTTATTTGCACTTAAGCTGACATGGGCTCGACCCAACTTAGCTTGCTTGTGCCTTACTTCAACTTAGCTTAGTCTTACTTGACTTGGTTTCTCCTCAACTTAGACTAACCTATGTCTGGCCTAGCCTAATTTAATTTAGGTCCAACCTAGTCTACTTAGGGTCTACAATAGATAAAGTTTGGTCTAGCCTAACTTGACTTTCGTGTGGTCTAATTAGATTTTTGATGGGCCTGAATTTGTCCAACCTAACATGACTTGTGGCCCAAACATGCATGAGTTAGTCTTGTCTTACTTGAGTTTGGTTCGACCTAACATTTCACAACTTGAACTAATTAAGACTTTTTTTTTTTATTTTGAATTTGCAAAATTTGAAAAGTTATCCAATATATATCCAATTCAAATTCAATCAATGGATTGTGTTTAAAATTCAAAAATATAGATTTGAATTTGAGATCAATTCATTAAAATAGATTCAAAGTAACAAGGATTTGGATAAAAATGAATTGGATTCTTTTACTTACCCCTGAAATTCTTATTTGTTAATAATATTTTGTATTAATATTATACTCTTATGTTTGGTTTTACTATTTATTTTTTTAAATATTAATTATAATATTATTCTCATATTTGTTTTAGAATGTTATTTCCATATTTTGTTTTTGCAATTTGTTATTTTATCTATTTTTCTATATAGATGATTACCATTATAAATCAAGCAATAAAATAAGAGAACACAAATTGATTTTATTAAAATGTGTTTCAAAAGTAAGTAAAGTTTTTTACGGTTGAAACTTTGAGTTTAAGTGTAATTTATGTGATTTTACATTTAATAAATTTTACACAGGGATTAAGACCTACATGCTAAAAGTAATAAAGTAAGAGTTGGACTTTGTTCAAAAAATAATAGACAATGAAACAAGTTGAAAACTAAGAAGCAAAGAAAAATTATGCTTCTGTATGGTCATGATAGACAAAAAGATAATTGGACGTATTTGAAAACAAAAATACATCATTTAAAACTTTTGTTTTTAAAAAGTCAAACAATGCATGATTTTGATTATATATGATAATAACGTGTGTGTGTGTGTGTGTGTGTGTGTGTGTGTGTGTGTGTGTGTGTGTGTGTGTGTGTGTGTGTGTGTGTGTGTGTGTGTGTGTGTGTGTGTGTGTGTGTGTGTGTGTGTGTGTGGGTGTGTGTGTGTGCGTGTGTGTGCGTGTGTGTGCGTGTGTGCGTGTGTGTGTGTGTGCGTGTGTGTGTGCGTGCGTGCGTGCGTGCGTGCGTGCGTGTGCTTATTCTATGTTGCAACTAATGTATGTTTTCTTCTTTTGTTAATAGGATTCACATGAGTTAAATTTGTTTTGCTTCATAAACTCCCTAACAAATACTTTGTTAGCCTTGAAAAAGTCTATATGCTTCATATACCTTTGTGCTTTATCCAAGGATCTAGCTATCAAGATGTTGCTTAGAAAAGAGAGGAGCATTTAATGCATGTTCTATGTCCAAGCTACTAAGAAGTAAGGAAGACCTTCAAGTAAATTTTAAGTTGTTTAACGACTATTAAAGGATTTACAATAACTCTTTTCTTCAACACCTATATTTATTATCCTTTTTAAAAGAATAAAAAGGATCTTAAGTAATAATTTGTAAATGTTAACACTCTTCCAAAATATTTTGTGCCCTAATATCTTTGCAAGGAACATTGTTATGTTAGTTTAGCAAACTAAAATAGAAAGCTTAAATATTATACATGTCGAAAGACTCAAACCCTCTTTGGTGAGCAAAACATATGATCTTTTGATCATACCCAAGATAATTTGTCTTATCCAAAAGTGGTCAAGTGTTGACCAAATATTGAAGAATACTTGATGGGCTAGTCAGAGGGCTACATTCCAACATAATATTCGTACCAGTCAGTGAAGAGTAACTACCATTGTAACTTGTATAATTAGTATGCTTAGTCAATTCAATTAGTTAATTGAGAACTAGACTAGACTTTGTTTACACTATCAGATAAACCCATATAAAATCATTTCAAGTAATTTTTTTAATCCTATTATGTTTATATTGCATGTTATTACTCCTACACTAACTTAAGAATGAAAAGTTTTCAAACTCAATGTTTAAAAAGGTTTTTGACATGCCATATGTTAAATATAAAAGTATTGTCTGAACACATATTTGTAGATAATATCTCCAAAAACTATGAAAAACTTTTAAATACAATAACATCAACAAAAACTATGAAAAACTTTTAAATACAATCTTGATATTTTATTCTTGAATTTTTTTAGATATAATATTAAAAAATTACTTTTAATTTTTAAAGAGTGTTAGTTTTATATTGATGGATTTGATATCCATCCTTCAATAGAGAACCCTTAACAGATGGATTGATCTTTTATTGAATAAATTATATGAGTTCGATTTTTTAATAGATCAAAGTGAAATAATAAAATTTTTATAACAACGATTCCAGTAATATAAAATAGAAATATATTAAACAAAAATTATAAAATTAAAACTGAAGTAATATGCTCATTTCATTTTTGAAATAAATATAATTCTTAATATGTTTTCTTTAATCACTTTTATAATATATATATATATATATATATATATATATATATATATATATATATATATATATATATATATATATATATAGCGATGGCAACAGGACGGAGTGGACACGAGTTTCGCTATCCCATACCCATCCCCATCCCCATCCCCATACTCATACCCAAACTCAACGAGTATCAAACTTTTGTCTCATCCTCATCCCTACTGACTAACGGGTATAATCTCGTACCTATACCCATTTTCTTGCTACTTCAGTATTAATTTTAACTAATTTTTATAAAATAATAACAAATTATGGTAAAGGAAACATAATATTATCAAATATTCAATATTAGAAGGATGATTATTTCTTCAATATCAAATACTTTAAAATAAATTATAATTGTTTACATTTTAGATTATAATACCAAATAAAATTTCATGAGAACCAAAACAATTACTAAATTTGCAAATATTAATGAAAAATAGTTGATAAAATTTATAAATATTTTTTTTAAATATAAAAGAAAAACAAATATTCAAATTAAAATATATTTTAAATGTTTGTTTACTTCAATCTTTTAAATTCTAATAAATCACTTTTTTATACATTAATAAAAGTTATGATACATCATTTGATCAAAATGATACAAAGAACAAATAATAATCATAATAAAAGTTTAAAATAAATTATAATTGTTTACATTTTATATTATAATACTGTAAGGCCCAGTTTTCTTTTCTGCCCTAACGTTTAAGGGCTGGCCTTAATCTTTTGGGCCTAAGGGTTGGCCCATAGGGTGCTAAGGCCCCTAAAGCTGCCAGGGTCTTCCATTCGGCCCTCATTCTTGCAAACACAACTCTCTAACACTCTCCCTTTCTCAACAGAACGTTCTGCTAGTGTTTAACCCCGATCTTGGCCAAGGTTGCTCAAGCTCAGTATTGTTTTCCACTCCGTGTAACTGATTCTCAAGCTCGTACCTACACTCTATAAAGCTTATTTCGTATTCTTCCATTTAGGGTTCCATAGTAACCTCGTTCTTTTATTGTTCCGCTGTTCTTCCAGTTTCTAAGTTTGTTCCTCGAGCTTTTTGCACTTCGCAGTTGGTGTTGAAGCCCTTTGTTCACCCTTTCCAGGTAAGGGAAGCTAGGGTTTACAGTTATTTACATTTTTCATATGCCTTCTGAGTTTGAATCATATTCTTGAAGTATGCTCGTGGTTTGATTGCTTGGTATTGGTAAAAGTGTGACTCTTCGTGTTGTTTCTGCGTTTTCCACGAGTGAACAGTGGCGGGCACTGGTTTTCTCACCTAAGCGAGCATGCCTCGCCTAGGCGAGACTAACAGAGGCTCGCCCAAGCTTTTCTGTGTGAACTGTCGCTCAGGCGACTCGCCTTCATTTTGAGCGATGTGTAATCTCACTTAGGCGAGAAGGAGCTCGCTTGAGCAAGAATTCACAGGTGCCACTGTTTCACTGCTCGAGCTCTCGCCTAGGCGAGAAGGGGCTCGCCTGAGCGAGAGGATCTCACTCGCCTGAGCAAGACTGGGTAGGTTTTGTGCTATAACGTGAATGGCCAATGATGTGGTTGCTTGTTCGCCTGACTTGAATGTTTTACTAGAAAGGTTTGAGGGGTGATGCCTTGATTAATATATGAGGTTGGGATGGGAATGATATGTTGCTTTATCGTGTATGAATTTAAAAGCATGAGTTGTATGATTTGTGGCTTATACATGATATTAGTATTTTGAGAACTCTCTGATTTGGTTGGTGAAACATGTGCAAAGTGTGAGTAGGGCGTAATTCCATGACTCTTGTAGTGAGAGCTCATGGTGGTGCCTCATCTGTTGGACGTAATCCCATGGACCTTCCTAGTGAGAGTCAATGGTGGTGCCTCATTCTAGTGGACTTAATTCCTTGAACCTCGTGGTGAGAGTTCATGGTGGTGTCTTAACATAAGGACGTAATTCCACGCGAGTATCATGGTGGTGCCTCAAGGCCAAGACGTAATTCCACGAAGGCCACGTGGTGGTGCCTCATGTAAGGGTGTAATTCCGCGAAGGCCTCGTGGTGACGCCTCACTACTAGGACATAATTCCACTGTATCGTGATGGTGCCTCATTTTACGTATCTGGATAGTCAAGTCTTGGGGTCTCAAATGATTTGGTAATCTATGGGTGAATGTCTGTTATTTGTGTCTGACTATAAAACTACATGTTGACTGTTATGATATAAGATTCCTTTACACTAGCTTACCCTTTTGCTTGCTTGTATGTTTTGTGTGGTTTTCTCTATTGCGATGATCATCAATTTCATTGATGTGAGCAGATGTGAGAATCCCTGGCAGTAGTAATGATGGTAGAGACGCTGCAGCTTGATGAATCTTGGACAGGTATCAGGCTCACTTTGGGGCCACACCTTTTGGAGTTTTAGTAGTTTAAGTTTCTTTCGCTCTTGACGAGACTCTGTATCTTGTTTTAGGCCATGTCGAGCCTCTTCCTTTTGTTATGAATATGTTGGGTATTGTGTACTTCATATCCTAAATTTTCGTACTCTCTGGATATTTATGTATGTGGCATTTTATTAAATTGGATTTATCTATTTAATTGGGACGTTATAAATACCAAATAAAATTTTCAGGAGAACCAAAACAATTACTAAATTTGCAAATATTAATGAAAAATAGTTGATAAAATTTATAAATATTTTTTAAGAAATATAAAAGAAAAATAAATATTCAAATTAAAATATATTTTAAATGTTCAATCTTTTAAATTCTAATAAATCTCTTTTTTATACATTAATAAAAGTTATAATACATCATTTGATCAAAATGATACAAAGAACAAATAATAATCATAATAAAAGTTGAAAATAAATTATAATTGTTTACATTTTAGATTATAATACCAAATAAAATTTCATGAGAAGCAACACATTTATTATATTTACAAACATTAATGAATCTAGTTGATAAAATTTAAAAATATTTTTTAAAAGATATAAAGGAAAACAAATATTCAAATTAAAATATATTTTAAATGTTGGTTTACTTCAATCTTTTAAATTCTAATGAATCTCTTTCTTGTACACTGATAAAAGTTATAATACATCATTTGATCAAAATGATATAAAGAACAAATAATAATCATAATAAAAGTTTAAAATAAATTATAATTGTTTACATTTTAGATTATAATACCAAATAAAATTTCATGAGAAGCAACACATTTATTAAATTTGCAAACATGAAACTTAGTTGATAAAATATAAAAATATTTTTTTTAAAATATAAAAGGAAAACAAATATTCAAATTAAAATATATTTTAAATGTTTGTTTACTTCAATCTTTTAATTCTAATGAATCTCTTTTTTATACACTAATAAAAGTTACAATACATTACTTGATCAAAATGAAAAAAGAACAAATAATAATCATAATAATAAAATTTTAACATAGATCTTGTATCTTTTGAACTTCAATTATGTTGGATGGTGATAAAAAAATATTCATGACAATTACATTAAATTTTTATATTGTAGTAAACAAAAGTTATTTATACAATTATAGTGAAAAAATTACAGTATGATTGATAATGAGTTAGAAAAAAAAATTAGATAAAATATATCGAAATAGTATTCTACATAATGAAAATAAACAACAAACAAAAATATTAAAAAATTAACAAATGCTTAAAACAATTTGAAAGAATATTGAAAGAAATCGCATAAAGGAAAACAAATGTATAATTAAAGGTATGATTAAGGATGTCAAAAAAATCCGTACCCGCGGGTATCCGCGGATAAAACCTGCAACGGGTAGAAAATGGATATTAACGAGGCGGGTACGGGTATCATAGTATCCGTACCCGTGGATACCCGTACCTGCTAAACTTACATCCCTTGACATTCTTCTCTTTCCTTTCTTTGAAATTAGGCATATACATCAAACCTTATATAGACAATGACGTTTATGATATGCTTGTTGCCAAATGATGGAATCAAAATAAGAATACTTAACACGTGACAATTGAGGTTTATTATTTGTTTATTTTGTTTATTTTTTAGAATTAATCGGAGAAAGTGAATTTGTTGATCAAAGCACTAGTTAAATAATTTTCATTTTATTGAACGTCATTTCATATTTACTTTTATAATTATTTGGAGTTGTATCAACTTGAGTTTATTTGAACTTTATTTAAAATTTATGATAGTGATGTATTTTATTTTATTTTACTTGAATTTATGATTAAATATTTGTTTTTTAAATAATTTTGCAAATACCCGCGGGTACCCGTGGATACCCGCGAATATGAAAAAAAATAGGCGGATACCCGCATAACGGATAGCTGACGGATATGGGTACGGGTACGGGACATATATTTATCCAGCGGTTAGGGTACGGGGGAGCTACTACCCGTACCCTACCCGCCCCGTTGACATCCCTAGGTATGATAAAATGAAAAATACCTTAAAGATATAAGAAAAATTTTTAAATATCAACATAAATACTAAATGGTTGAGAAATAACAAAAATTGTTTTAA